>NW_024434481.1:0-4485 GCF_017639785.1 Mesocricetus auratus | reverse complement strand
ACACAAGTGTTTCATGTTGTCTTTATTTCTAGTTTTGGTTATGCTGACTTACATAAACTCACCATAATAAGAGTGCTGCTTTCTCATTAATAAATGTGTGAGTTAACATGTTATGATTTTGTATGTACTTAGTAAACAGGTTAAAAGTATTTTTAAGTGCTTTCATACAGTGTATTTTGATCATTAGAAGATTTTGTTGTTTTATTGAGAAAGAATTTCTCTGTATTGTTATGGAGGCTGTCCTAGAACTTGCTCTGTATACGAGGCTGGCCTTGAACTAACAGAGATCTGCCTGCCTCTGCTTCCTGAGTGCTGGAGTTAAAGGTGTGGGCCACCAACGCCTGGCTCATTAGATTATTAAAAGATGATGATTCTTAATTTTATGCAGACTAAAAACAATGTTTTGCCTGTGTCGACCACCCCTTCCTGTGAGTCACAACTCTTATTTTGGTTTTGAGGTACTAGGAATAGGATATAAGATTTATTAATGAAGACTGGACGCAGAGATTCAGTCCAAGGGAAGCAATATATTATCCAAAGGGACTGCGATTAGTCACACACAATCCTATAGCAAATTATTAAAATAATTCATAGAATAAATGAAAAAGAATATACTCCCCTATAATGATATTCGATGCTATATAGGGAAAACAACATATTTATTTACCAGAGAGAGAGGGAGAGAGTCGCACAGACCAGCAGTTTGAAGTTTGGCTGGCTTCCAGGAGAAAAAAGGGAAGGCCATTTTCCTTTCACTTCCTTTTATCTCTACCTTGACCCCACCCTGATGGGTGGATAGCTTTGTGGGGTTCATTCCTACAATTTCCCTTTTAGTCTAAATAGAATATTTAAATTTGATACAAACTCAAACATATACAACATATATACATAGAAGGTGATAATTAAGTTTTAATCTATTTATCCTAATCTAAACATATCCACTCCCCCTAAATTCTAAACTTATCTGAAAGGGATGCCTAAGTCTGAACACCTCCTTCCAATCCCAACCCTAAAAAAATTGCAAATTAACACTAAGAGGTGTAAACTATCCTCTAATGTCAATAGTACGGAGTAGGGACATGGAAATCTCAAATTTACTTCCTGCTGAAGTGGGACGATGACAATCATGGGGACCTGTGGGAAGAAATTGTTAGTGTAACAAGAGTCTTAAGTAGGTCAGATAGTCTCTGTTTTGCAGGAGAGGCTTGACTGAAGTTCCGGATTAGATTTCTGATTTTGATTGAAGCTCTTGTCTGAAGCTCTGATCAGATTGTAATAGATGCACTGTATGAGTTCCTTGGCCTGACGATGTGTCGAGTGATGTAGTACCAAGCTGGTTTCAGGATGGTGCCTGTCAGGTGGGGTCGATGATGTGGGGCAGTTTAGACGTATCCAGTCGAATCAGGCAGAGTCGGAAGTGAATCCACATACTCTTTCTGAAGCAGTTGAAGATCGCTGTCAAGAAATACCTTTGTCTCTGGAAAACTGAAATATTAATGTTAGCACACAAATTCTTAACTTTTATGTGTATGAATACTGGGAAAGGCGATCCTAAGGAAGATAATACACATGAAGGAGATTAGAGTTTTAGAAAAGAATCAAATATACACAGATGACAGTCCCCATATATATATATATATATATATATGTTGTGTTGTTGTTGTTTCTGTCTTATATCAATGGCTCTTTGATATAATACAGAAGGTATGAATTGCATTTTAACAATATGCTTGGGTTTAAAGCAGGAGAGCCAATGCAACTCCAAAGCCAGCATTAATTACATGAATTGGGACTCAGGCATATTAAGAAGTGGAAGAAATAGAAATTACAATAACAAAATAGAGAGATTTAGACATTGATAACACATCATATTATTGTATGTTTGGTGGTCCTCTGAGTAGCTATCCTTTCTTCTTTAGGTATCCATATACTTAGTATTTTTTCACTGCTCAGAACTAATTGTCCTGTAAAGACACAAACAGAATATTTCTCTTTCCTTTAATGAGGTCTCCTTATACATAGCAGACCTTGTAGATGAGCCGTCATCCTTCCTCCTCCTGAGACGTTTTCTGTTCTGATCGAATCTTAATTAATTTAGATGGGACCCAAAGCTTTCCTTCTCCTGTGGAAACAAAAGCATAACCCCTTCCCCAACGTAACACATATCCTGGTTTCCAGACTGAGGTCATAACATCTTTAAAATACACCAGTTGGTTCAGTTCAGAAGTCTTCTCTGTAGTCCAGTGTCTTTCTGATGAAGTTTGTCCTTTTTCATCAGCATTAAGAAAATTCAATGTTAGTAAAGCATTATGTAACCTGTGTTTAGGGGTCTTTGCTCTCCCTGGCTGTTTATGAAGCATCTCTTTTAAGGTTCGGTTAGATCTTTCAATCACTGCTTGTCCTGTGGAATTGTAAGGTATACCAGTTACATGTTTTATATTATAATATTTGAAGAATTGTTCCAATTTACTGGAGACATATGCTGGAGCATTGTCAATTTTTATCGTTTTAGGTATACCCATAATAGCCATCACCTCTAAGAGGTGTGTAATAACAGAGTTAGCCTTTTTAGAGCTGAGGGCAGTAGCCCATTGGAATCCTGAGAACGTGTCTATGGTATGATGTACATATTTTAAACTGTCAAATTCTGGGAAGTGAAATACATCCATTTGCAAAAGTTCATTTCTCTGAATACTTTTAGGATTACAACCTGCTGGTAATGGAGTTTGATTTTACAATGAGTAACTGGGGCAATTTTTTACTATGTTTTTTACTTTCTTGCCAGGTGATAGAAAAATCCTTCTTTAAGCCTTTGCTGTTGACATGGTGTTTCTTATGAAATTCTGAAGCTTCCAACACATTACCTACTAACAAACGATCAATTTTATCATTGCCTTGTGCCAGAGTACCTGACAGACCTGTATGGGATCTGATGTTTGCAGACAAATGGATGACACTAGAAGAAACCATCCTTAGTGAGGTAACCCAGTCATAAAAAGGGAAACATGGCATGTACTCTTTCATATATGGATTTTAGACATAGATCTGGGGAGTGCCAGCCTACAATCCTATGGCCAGAGAGTCTGGGAAACAGAAACTTCATTTAGTGACTGATTGAAGAAGAGGCAGACTCCCTTGGATAAGTACTGAGCTGAACTCAAGAAAGCCAGTAACAGAGAGGGAGGACTGATGATCAAAGGGATTAAGACTGGGCTGGTTTAACCCCCAGAAACAGCTGACCAGACAAAGGTTAACTCTTGAATCCCAGGCATCAGCCTGGGAATCCAGCATGGGACTGATCAAGACCCCCTGAATGTGGGTGTCAGTTAGGAGGCCTAGGTAATCTATTGAGCCTTGGGCAGCAGATCAGTACCCATCCCAAGTATACACACGGACTTTGGACTCCCATAGAACAATGTGAGGTGCAGTCTCACCCTGAACTCTTGGGGAAGGGTCTAGGCTCTGCCCTATATGAAATGGCAGACTATGGACACCCCCGTGGAGGGCCTCACCCTCCCTGAGGGAATGATGGGATAACGGGCGGGGGTTGGGAGAGGGCACGGGAGGAGGGGAGGGAAAGGGAGAGGGACCTGGAACTGACTTGTGAAGCAACCTTGTTACTAATCTAAATTTAAACTGGAAAAAAATATATATATATATATAGGATGAGACCTGTTTCTGATGGTTTCCTGTAATTGTAAAAATAATGAGGTTAATTCTGTACTATCAGCAACAAATTCTGCAGTCTCAATGTGCAAGACAACTCTTTCTGCATACTGAGAATCCGTGACTATACTGAGAGCCTCTTTAAAGTCTTTAAGTACCATGAGAATGGCATATAACTCTGCCTTTTGTACGGAGTTGTAAGAGTTTTGAACTACTTTACTTATATTTCCTGATTTATACCCTGCCTTACCTGATTTGTTTGCATCCGTGTAGAAGGTAAGAACTCCAGAAATAGGTGTTTGTCTCACGATACGTGGAAGAATCCAAATTGTTTTCTTTACGAATTTGATTCTCTCTGTTTTGGGATAGTTATTACTAATAGTTCCCAAAAAGTCACTGTAAGCTATTTGTCAATACTCATTATATATATATATATATATATATATATATATATATGGAGGAAATTTCATCATTTGTTAAAGGTACAATAATTTCAGCTGGATCTTTCCCAGTCATTTGACAAAGCCTTAACTTACCTTTGAATATCAAATCAGAGATCTTTTCTATATACATTTTCAATTTTTTATTCTGTTTATGTGGCAGAAATACCCATTCTAGTATGATGTCTTTCCTCTGCATTAATATTCCTGAGGGGTATTCTCTAGATGGCAACATAACCAGAATACAGTCCAGTTTTGGATCCACACAGTCTACATATGCTTCTAATATTCTCTTTTATACCCATTCTAATTCTTTTTCAGCCTCAGATGATAGTACTTGTGGGCTGTTTAGGTCTTTATCTCCTTTTAAAGCCATTTT
>NW_024434480.1:0-6841 GCF_017639785.1 Mesocricetus auratus | reverse complement strand
AGGCCGGCTTCCTGGCCTGTGCTCCAGTGCCTGCAGATTGCCTGGGACCTGCAAAGAGCTCCCAATCCCGGCGGGAGCCAAGCACCCCAGACTCCAGATCTTCGCCCCCACCAACGAGACCAGGAAAGGAGAGGAGGCTGGGAGTCCAGGGAAGCGGCGGTTCTTCCAGCAGCATCAGGTAAACAGGCCGGCTTCCTGGCCTGTGCTCCAGTGCCTGCAGATCGCCTGGGACCTGCACAGAGCTCCCAATCCCGGCGGGAGCCAAGCACCCCAGACTCCAGATCTTCGCTCCCACCAACGAGACCAGGAAAGGAGAGGAGGCTGGGAGTCCAGGGAAGCGGCGGTTCCCCAGCAGCATCAGGTAAACAGGCCGGCTTCCAGGCCTGTGCTCCAGTGCCTGCAGATCGCCTGGGACCTGCACAGAGCTCCCAATCCCGGCGGGAGCCAAGCACCCCAGACTCCAGATCTTTGCTCCCACCAACGAGACCAGGAAAGGGGAGGAGGCTGGGAGTCCAGGGAAGCGGAGGTTCCTCCAGCAGCATCAGGTAAACAGGCCAGCTTCCCGGCCTGTGCTCCAGTGCCTGCAGATCGCCTGGGACCTGCACAGAGCTCCCAATGCCGGCGGGAGCCAAGCACCCAGACCCCAGGTCTTCTCTCCCACCAACGAGACCAGGAAACCAGAGGACCCAGGGAGACCAGGGGAGTAGCTGTTCTGGATCAAGTACAACAGGACCCAGCATAGGGTCCAGGGGACCAGGTAAGAGGATAGGTGCCCCAGATTCCTGTTCTTCTTCTCCACCCACGGGACCATCATTCGGACAAGGAATAGAAGAACAACCAGATTATTGGACTTGCTAGCACCCACCAAAAGGGAACTCTGGTCCCCAGACCAGTAAGGGGCTCTTTCTGCACCCACTAGAAGAAGAGATGGGAAAGAGACAATACAAAAACACAGTCAGCAACAGAAAAACAAATATGACACCGCCAGATTCTAGAGACTCCACACCAGCAAGACCCCAACATTCCAATGCGGACGAAGCAGAAGAGAACGACCTTAAAAGCACTTTCATGAAAATGATAGAGGCCCTAAAAGAGGATATTGGAAAATCCCTCAAAGAAATGGAAGAAAAAACAAACCAAAAAATGCAAGAATTGGAAGAAAAAACAAACCAAAAAAGGCAGAAAATGGAAGAAGAGATGAAGCAAAAAATGCAAGAAATGGAAGAAAAAACAAAGCAAAAAATGCAAGAATTGGAAGAAAAATCATACCAAAAAAGGCAGGAAATGGAAGAAGAAACAAATCAAAAAATTCAAGAAATGGTAGAAAAAACAAAGCAAAAAATGAAAAAAATGGAAGAAGAACCAAACCAAAACAGGCAGGAAATGGAAGAAGTAACAAAGCACAAAATGCGAGAAATGGAACAAAAAACAAACCAAAAAATGCAAGAAATGGAAGAAAGAACAAACCAAAAAATTCATAAAAGGCAACAAACGGACAAACAGATAAACAGAAAATTGCAAGAAGCAATGCAAACACTGCAAGGGTTGAAAACTGAAATAGAGTCATTAAAAAAAACACAATCTGAAGAAAGGCAGAAAATAGAAAAGCTGGACAAACAGACAGGCACTACCAATACAAGCATTACCAACAGAATAGAAGAGATGGAAGAGAGAATCTCAAGTGTTGAAGATACAATATGAGAAATGGATTTATCAACCAAAGAAAACCTTAAGTCCAACAAATCCTTAACACAAAACATCCAGGAAATATGGGACACCATGAAAAGACCAAACCTAAGAATAATAGGTATAGAAGAAGGAGAAGAAATCCAGCTCAAAGGGGAAGAAGGCATATTCAACAAAATCATAGAAGAAAACTTTCCCAACCTTAAGAAAGACATGCCAATGAAGGTACAAGAAGCCTACAGAACACCAAATAGAGTGGACCACAAAAAAAATTCCCTCGCCACATAATAATCAAGACCCCAAACATACAGAATAAAGAAAGAATATTAAGAGCAGCTAAGGAAAAAGGTCAAGTAACATATAAAGGCAGACCTATCAGAATTACACCTGATTTCTCCATGGAAACGCTGAAAGCCAGAAGGTCCTGGATAGATATTCTACCTACACTAAGAGACCATGGATGCCAGCCCAGACTACTATACCTGGCAAAGCTCTCAATCACTATAGACGGAGAAAACAAGATATTCCATGACAAAACTAGATTCAAGCAATATGTGTCCACTAACCCAGCCCTACAGAAAATTTTGGAAGGAAAACTCCAACCCAAGGAAGCTAACTACAACCAGAAAAACATAAGCATTAGAGAATCTCTCTCTACCAACAGCCAAAAGAACAAAGGGGTGAAACTCCACACATAATTCCACCAACAACAACCATCGCAAATCGAAGAAGGATGAGCAATCATTGGTCATTAATATCCCTCAATATTAATGGCCTTAACTCACCCATAAAAAGACACAGACTTGCAGATTGGATTCGAAGACAGAACCCTTCCTTCTGCTGCATACAAGAAACACACCTCACCCTTAAAGACAGACACTACCTGAGAATTAAAGGTTGGGAAAAAATTTTTCAATCGAATGGACCCAAGAAACAAGCCGAGGTAGCAATCCTAATATCTAACAAACTAGACTTTAAAATAAAATCAATCAAAAGAGATGAAGGAGGTCATTACATACTCATCACAGGTGAAACCCACCAAGATGAAGTGTGTATCCTGAACATCTATGTCCCAAATACAAAGGCATCCACATTCGTTAAAGAAACATTATTAGAACTTAAATCTCATCTAAAGCCCCACACAGTTATAGTGGGAGATTTCAACACACCACTCTCACCACTAGACAGGAATACCAAACAGAAACTCAACAAAGAAGCAAAAGGGCTAATAGAAGTAATGACCCAACTGGGATTAACAGATATCTATAGAACATTTCATCCACATAAAAAAGAATATACCTTCTTCTCACCACCACATGGAACCTTCTCAAAAATCGACCACATACTTGGCAACATATCAAACCTCAGCAGCTACAAAAAAATTGGAATAACTCCATGCATCTTATCAGACCACCATGCTTTAAAATTAGAATTCAACAACACAAATTGCAGAAAACCTACAAACTCATGGAAATTGAATAATGCTCAACTGCACCATCCCTGGGTCAAAGATGAAATAAAAAAAGAAATTAAAGACTTCCTCGAATTCAATGAGAATGAAGACACAACATACCCAAACCTATGGGACACTTTGAAAGCAGTGCTACGGGGGAAGTTCATAGCACTAAATGCTCACATGAAGAAACAGGAGAACAGTTATACCAGAGAATTAACATCACAGCTGAAAGCTCTAGAACACAAAGAAGCACACTCCCCCAGGATGAGTAGATGCCAGGAAATAATCAAATTGAGGGCTGAAATCAATAAAGTAGAAACAGGAAAACAATACAAAGAATCAATGCAACGAAGAGTTGGTTCTTTGAGAAAATCAACAAGATAGACAAACCTTTGTCCAAACTTACCAAACAGCAGAGAGTGAACACGCAAATTAACAAAATTAGAAATGAAAAGGGGGACATAACAACAGACTCTGAGGAAATCCATAGAATCATTAGGTCATACTTTGAAAACCTGTACTCCACAAAATTCGAAAATGTAAAGGAAATGGATGACTTCCTGGACAGCTATCAATTGCCAAAACTAAATCAAGAACAGATAAGCAATTTAAATAGAACTATAACCCCTATGGAAATAGAAGCTGTCATCAAAAGTCTCCCAACCAAAAAAAGCCCAGGTCCAGATGGCCTCAGTGCAGAATTCTACCAGAAATTCAAAGAATAGCTTATACCAATTCTTCTCAAAGTGTTCCACACAATAGAAGCAGAAGGGTCTTTGCCAAACTCTTTCTATGAGGCTTCAATAACCTTGATCCCCAAGCCACACAAAGATACAACTAAGAAACAGAACTTCAGACCAATATCCCTCATGAACATTGATGCAAAAATACTCAATAAAATATTGGCAAATCGGATCCAAGAACACATCAAAACAATCATTCACCACGATCAAGTAGGTTTCATCCCAGGAATGCAGGGATGGTTCAACATACGAAAATCCATCAACGTAATCCACCATATAAACAAGCTGAAAAACAAAAATCACATGATCATCTCACTAGATGCTGAAAAAGCCTTTGACAGAATCCAACACCCCTTCATGATAAAGGTCTTGGAGAGATCTGGGATAACAGGGACATACTTAAACATAATAAAAGCTATATACAGTAAACCAACAGCCAACATCAAACTAAATGGACAGAAACTCAACGCAATTCCTCTAAAATAAGGAACAAAACAAGGCTGTCCACTCTCTCCATACCTTTTCAACATGGTACTTGAAGTTCTAGCTATTGCCATACGACAACAAAGGGGGATCAAGGGGATACAAATTGGGAAGGAAGAGGTCAAACTTTCACTGTTTGCAGACGATATGATAGTTTACATCAATGACCCAAAGAACTCTACCAGGGAACTCTTACAGCTGATTAACACCTTCAGAAAAGTGGCAGGCTACAAGATCAACTCAAGAAAATCAGTAGCCCTACTATATACAGATGATAAAAGGGCTGAAAGAGAAATCAGAGAAACAACACCCTTTACAATTGCCACAAACAACATAAAATACCTTGGGGTAACGCTAACCAAACAAGTGAAAGATCTGTATCGTAAGAACTTTGAATCTTTAAAGAAAGAAATTAAAGAAGCCCTCAGAAAATGGAAAGATCTCCCATGCTCTTGGATAGGTAGGATCAATGTAGTAAAAATGGCAATCCTGCCAAAAGCAATATACAGATTCAATGCAATCCCCATTAAAATCCCAGCACAGTTCTTCACAGACCTTGAAAGAACAATAATCAATTTTGTATGGAAAAACAAAAGACCCAGGATAGCCAAAACAACCCTGTTCAACAAGGCAACGTCCGGAGGCATCACCATCCCTGGCCTCAAGCTGTATTATAGAGCTATAGTCCTGAAAACAGCTTGGTATTGGCACAAAAATAGACAGGTAGACCAATGGAATCAAATTGAAAATCCGGGTATTAACCCACACACGTACGAACATCTGATCTTTGACAAAGAAGCTAAAAATATACAATGGAATAAAGAAAGCATCTTCAACAAATGGTGCTGGCATAATTGGAGACTGGCATGTAGAAGAATGCAGACCGATCCATGTCTATCGCCATGCACAAAACTTAAGTCCAAATGGATCAATGACCTCAACATAAATCCAGCCACACTGAACCTCTTAGAAGAGAAAGTGGGTGGTACCCTTGAACGAATTGGTACAGGAGACAGCTTCCTGAACATAACACCAGTAGCACAGGCAGTGAGATCAACAATTAATAAATGGGACCTGCTGAAACTGAGAAGCTTCTGTAAGGCAAAGAACACAGTCAGCAAGACAAAAAGGCAGCCCACAGAATGGGAAAAATATTCACTAATCCCACATCTGACAGAGGGTTGATCTCCAAAATTTACAAAGAACTCAAGAAGCAAGTCTCCAAAACAGCAAAGGACCCTATTAAAAAGTGGGCTGCAGAACTAAATAGAGAGTTTTCAATAGAGGAGTCTAAAATGGCTGAGAGGCACTTGAGAAAGTGCTCAACATCCTTAGCCATCCGGGAAATGCAAATCAAAACAACTCTCAGATACCATCTCACCCCTGTCAGAATGGCTAAAATCAAAAACACCAATGACAATTTATGCTGGAGAGGATGTGGTGAAAGGGGGACACTCCTCCATTGCTTTTGGGAGTGCCAACTGGTTCAGCCACTTTGGAAATCAGTGTGGAGACTCCTCAGAAAAATGGGAATAAACCTACCACAAGACCCAGCAAATCCCCTCTTAGGCATATATCCAAAAGATGCCCATTCATACAACAAAGATGTGTGTTCCACTATGTTCATAGCAGCTTTATTTGTAATTGCCAGAACGTGGAAGCAACCTAGATGTCCCTCACCTGAAGAGTGGATAGAGAAAATGTGGTACATCTACACAATGGAGTACTATTCAGCAGAAAAAAATAATGGAATCATGAGATTCGCAGGCAAATGGATGACACTAGAAGAAACCATCCTGAGTGAGGTAACCCAGTCACAAAAAGAGAAACATGGCATGTACTCTCTCATATATGGATTTTAGACATAGATCTGGGGAGTGCCAGCCTCCAATCCTTTGGCCAGAGAGTCTGGGAAACAGAAACTTTATTTAGTGGCTGATCGAAGAAGAGGTAGACTCCCTTGTTTAAGTACTGAGCTGAACTCAAGAAAGCCAGTAACAGAGAGGGAGGACTGATGATCCAAGGGATTAAGACTGGGCTGGTTTAACCCCCAGAAACAGCTGACCAGACAAAGGTTAACTCTTGAATCCCAGGCATTAGCCTGGGAAGACAGCATGGGACTGATCAAGACCCCCTGAATCTGGGTGTCAGTGAAGAGGCCTAGGGAATCTATTGAGCCTTGGGCAGCAGATCAGTACCCATCCCAAGTATACACACGGACTTTGGACTCCCATAGAACAATGTGAGTTGCACTCTCACCCTGAACTCTTGGGGAAGGGTCTAGGCCCTGCCCTATATGAAATGACACACTATGCACACCCCCATGGAGGGCCTCACCCTCCCTGGAGAAATGAGGGGATAACGTGGGGGGAGGGCACGGGAGGAAGGGAGGGAATGGGAGAGGGACGTGGAACTGACTTGTGAAGCAACCTTGTTTCTCATCTAAATTTAAACTGGAAAATAAAATAAAAAA
>NW_024434479.1:0-5025 GCF_017639785.1 Mesocricetus auratus | reverse complement strand
AACATGTGTGACAATACTCATTCATTTTGTATTATGTAGCCGCAGTGATACAGATCCATGTGTGTGGTGAACATCTCTGACTCACATTGAGATATAGTGGTGATCTAACTCTACAGTTCAAGAGGTAAGAAACTCACTGCTATGTATCACAAACTCTGTAAATTGTCTTCTGTTTTTCTTCCTTCCTTCTCTTCATTTTCTGAGTTTTAAAAGCTTCTTCTGAAAATATTATTTACTGTAAAGCGGGGACACAGCATGAATATGTGATAGATATTGAACTTATTATTCTATTATCTTCATTTTTCCACCAGAACATGTAAATTCTTACTAACTCAAGAACCATTTTGTTATCATACAACACATTCAATGTTTTTATGCAAGATACATTTTTGAGACTCCAACATGTAACATGAATTCAACAAAATTATTAAGGGCTATTTCCCAGTGATCAAATTCTTAAATAAAACAATGTAATTATTGTTTCGATGGAAACCTGGATGGGGTTGAGAAATAGGAGAGCAAATAAAACAGAATGGTAAGAAACAAGGTTTCCATATTTTTGGAGAGGGCTACATAAAATTTATGTTGCTCATTTAATTAATGAGATTGCATTGATTTAATTTGAATACATCTTGAGATCGATGAATAGCTTTTATGTAAACTCTTGTCAACTTATATGTTATTTAGATCATGTTCTTGATGATCTGTTGCAACTCTAGTAGCATTTAGAAGTATCATTTAGATCATATTTCCACTTAAAGGCACAGATAACTGATTTTCATATTCTATCATAAACAGAAATAGCTTTGTGTTTTAGGAAGTCATTTCTGCATAGGTTTTGTAGGTAGACATTAAGTGAGACTACAAAGTCCCTAATTTATTTCAACCATGGCCACAGGATTAAATGGCTCAAGTGAAAAAGATTTGGAGAAACATTGAGACAAATATATGTATACTTTCGGCTGGTACATCTAATGTACCTAGTGTGAAGATCTGTTGGATTGGGCTAGAAGAAACAATGAGTAAACCAAATGTGGTGGCTTCCTTGACCTTTATCATTAGAATAGAGATGACACAGACCCAGAGAGCAAAACCAATATTTATAGGTATATTAATACCCTGCTGTTTTGAAATATTCTTTGAGAAGTTATGAATCATAAATTATTCCAAATCCAACTTGATATGGAAAATACAGCAAAACAATATAAGAAATTCGAAAATGATACATCAGATAATTAATAGGACTTTGATAAGTGAATCCCAAGCTATTGAAATATTTGAAAAGTTAGACAAGGATTTCAAGTGTTTAGTTAAAAATTATCAATGATCTTAATGATGATTCAAGATGCAGATGAGAAATTCAGTACCTTGGACAAGATTTTCTGCAACCAGAAAGAACCTGAAGATAATCACACTGAAAGCCTGGGAATTAAAAGCTTCACAGGGAAGCACCAGACACTTCCTGCCACCAAAACCTGCAGAAGAACCTGGAGGAAGCACAAACATGACATCGTTATTGGCCGCCAATTTGGGCTTGTTCCTCCACCCAACAGTAGAGAGATTAATCGCCGGGACTCTTCTAGGTCACAGCCCCCTATCTAGGTCTCATGACCATTAGTAACCAAATCCTGCACCTGAATCCTGCAGAGGGACCTGGAGGCAGAAAGAAAGCATCTAGCAAAATTCACTGTCATTCTGGTGAGAGAGAGTCAGACTGACAGAGAGAGAGAGAGAGAGAGAGAGAGAGAGAGAGAGAGAGAGAGAGAGAGAGAGGATGAAACCTTGAATTTATACCCATGAATAGAGAGAGATACACACCTAATAACCTCATGAAGAAGAGATGAGAAGACAGTATAAAAACACATCCAACAACAGATAGACTTATGTGACAAAATCAGACTCTAGGGATTCTACACCAGCACGACCTGCACATCCCAACACAGATGAAACAGAAGAAAATGACTTTAAAAAGAACCTCATTAAAGTGATATAGGGTTTCAAAGATGGTATGAGAAAATGCCTTAAAAACTGAATAAAATCCAAACTATTAAATGTAAGAAATTAATAAATCTCTGAAAGAAAGCAAGGAAAGCCAATAAAAGACAATCAAACAGATGAAGGAAACAATTCAAACACTTCAAGACCTTAAAACTGAAATAGAGACCATAAGAAAACAAGCTGAGTGCATGTTGGAAATAAAAAAGCTGAATAAACAATCAGAAACTATACATTCAAGCTTAACAAACAGAATATAAGAGATGGAGTAGAGATTCTCTGGCACTGCAGATAAACTAAGGGAAATAGATTCATCAACCAAAGAAAATCTTACATCCAAGAAATACTTAAAGAAAAATATCAGGGAAATATGGGACACAGTGAAAAGACCAAACCTAAGAATAACAAGTGCAGAAGAAGGTGAAGAAGCCCAGCTCAAATGTGCAAAATATATTCAACAAAACCATAGGGAAAACTTTCCCAACCTGAAGAAGGACAGGCCTATGAAAGCATAAGAAGCTTACATAACATCAAATAGACTGGACCAAAAAAAGTGTCCCCTGGATACATAATAATCAAAACACCACACAAAATGAAGAAAGAATATTAAGAGCAGCAAAGGAAAGTGGCCAAGTTACATATAAAGGCAGACCTATCAGAAATAGAGTGGACTTCTCCACAGAAACACTAAAGGTTAGATGATTCTGGATAGACGTTCCACAAACACTAAGAGACAATAGATTCCAGACCAGACTACTACACTCAGAAAATCTCTCTATCACTATAGATGGAAGAAAACAAGATATTCCATGACAAAACCAGATTTACACAATATATATCCACAAATCCAGCTGTATAGAAAGTCCTAGAAAGAATATTCCAACCCAAGGAATTTAACAACACTCCAAAAAACACCACCTCAAAAAATAAATCCAAAACACACAAGAAAATCAGTGGTCATTGATATTCCTCAATGTCAATGGTCTTAAATCACCTATAAAAAGACACAAGCAAACAGAATGGATACAAACACAAAATCCATCGTTTCCTGCATAAAATAAAAAACGACAGGAGGTTTCTCAGACTTAAGAATTGAGAAAAAATTTTCCAATTACATGGGCCTAAGAAGCAAATTGGTATACCTATCCTAATATCTAATAAAAATACTTCAAGTTGAAATAATCAAAAGAGATGAAGAATGATATTTCATATTAATCACAGAAAAAATCCATCAGGATGAAGTCTCAATTCTGAACATCTATGCCCCAATTACAAAGGTACCCACATTTTAAAAAGAAACATTATTAAAACTCAAATTATAAATTAAACCCCACACACTTATAATGGGAGACTTCAGCATCCCACTCTAACCACTGAACAGGACCAACAGGCAGAATCTTAACAAAGAAACAAAGGAACTAAAAGAAGTTATTACACAATTGGTTTTAACAGACACCTATAAAACATTCCATCAAAACATAAAATAATATACCTTCTTCTCAGCACCACATGGAACATTCTCTAAAATCAACCATGCTTGTCAAAAAATCAAACTTCAACAGGCAAAAAAAGTTGGAATAACCCCCTGTATCTTATCAGAACATCATGGCTTAAAATTAGAATTCAACAACAACACAAATAGTAGAAGCCCCCACAAACTCAGGGAAATTTAATAATGCTCAATTACATCACCCCAAGGAAAGGGAAGAAAGACAGAAATAGAAAGAAAGAAATCAAACACTTCCTAGAATTCAATGAAAATGAAGCCACAGCATACCAAATCTATGGGAGACTCTGAAAGCAGTTCTAAGAGTAACGTTCATATCACTAAGTGCCCACATGAAGAAACTGGAGAATAGCCACACAACAGAATTAACAGAACATCTGAAAGATCTAGAACAAGAAGTAGCAAACTCACCCAGGGGGAGTACATGCCAGGACAAATTCAAAATGAGAGCTGAAATCAATAAAGTAGAAACAAAGAAAACAATACAAAGAATCAATTAAAAGAGTTGGTTCTTTGAGAAAATCAGCAAGAAAAACAAACCTTTATGTATTCTTACCAAAAGGCAGAGAGAGAATATTGTAATTAATAAAATCAGAAATGAAAAGGTGAACATAACAACAGAACTGAGAAAATCCAGAGATTCATCTGATCATACTTTGAAAATCTGTACTCCACAAAATTTGAAACTTTCAAGGAAATGGACAAATTTCAGGAAAGATATCACTTACCAAAATTAAATAAAGAACAGATAAAATATTAATAAATCTGTAACGCCTAAAGAAATAGAAGCAGCCATCCAAAAAGTCTTCCAAACAATATAAGTTCAAGTTCAGATGGTTTCAGTGCAGATTTCTACCAGAAATTCAAAGAAGAGCTAATACCAATACTCCTCAAATTGTACCACACAATAGAAGCAGAAGGATCATTGCCAAACTCTTTTTAAAAGGCTACAATTACAATTACCTTAGTAAACAAACCACTCAAAGACACAGTTAAGATAGGGAACTATACACCAGTCTCTCTCAGGAACATAGATAAAAAATACTCAATAATATACCGGCAAATCAAATCTAAGAACACATCAGAAAAATCATACACTATAATATGCAGGGAGAGATTTTAGATACCTGTGCCTCTTGGCACACCCAAAGTGGCCATGGTCAGAGCTAAGAATTTTGTAACAGCAATCTTCAAACACTTCGGAAAGAAATGGGAGCCCACTTCTTCAACTCCACCTGATATGACTTGATGCACCTGAACTGCCCTAATTCGATGATTCCATCTGATCTTATCCATCCATCTGATCCAATCTGATGCATCTGAAATGACAAGTACCATCCTGAAACCAAAACAAATCCCAGCGCCAGATAGTTTCATTGTAGAATACTACAAGAAATTCAAAGAACAGCTTATACCAATTCTCTTCAAAGTATTACACGCAGTAGAAGAAGAAGGGTCTTTGCCAAACAAACATACCTCAGCCTCAAAGACAGACATTACCTCAGAGTTAAGGTTTGGGAATA
>NW_024434478.1:0-7733 GCF_017639785.1 Mesocricetus auratus | reverse complement strand
GATTTTAGACATAGTTGTGGGGAGTTCCAGCCTACAATCTCATGGCCAGAGAATCTGGGAAACAAAACCTTCATTCAATGACTGATGGAAGCAGAGTCAGACTCCCACATCTGAACACTGAGCTGAACTCAAGGAACTCAGTAACAGAGAGGGAGGACTGATTAGCAAAGGGGTTAAGACAGGGTTGGCTTAATCCCCAGAAACAGCTGACCTGACAAGGGTTAGCTCTTGAATCCCAGACTGATGGCTGGGAATCCAGCATGGGACTGATTAAGACTCCCTGAATCTGGGTGTCAGTGAGGAGGCCTAACTTTGGGTAGTAAATCAGTGTTTATCTGTTGGGAGCTGCAGAGTACCATGTCCACTAGATGATGCCCAGTTTCCACATTCCGCCAGCCTGACAGCGAGTGCTCTCAGTAAGTAAACAACTCCTTATTAGGAGTAAAGCCATGTACCCTTCTAGATCTGCTTGGTGACAACCTATCCTAGCATGCCACCTGGGTGTAGTTGATTGGCTATTGTGGAGTATATCAAGCCCTCACTTCCTGGGGTCGGGGCCACTCCCTTTAAGCAAGTTTCCCGAATAAACTATGAGAAGAAGATTCCTCGTTGCCACATCATTCTTGCTGGTCAAGGGTGGTCGAGACAAAGTGGTGGCCTGTACGGGGACATCAGAATTTCTCACAGTCAGGGCGGTACCGGTAAGTTCCCGAGGTAAGCAGAACAATAAGGACACTCGGTAAAGAGGCAATAAGGACCTCAGTAAAGAGGCAATAAGGTCTACAGTAGCAATAAGGTCTCTGGTTAGGGGCAAGACTGTTCACAGCTAAGGCGAACTGAAAGTAAAAGACCTTGCATCTGCTTTAGCTTGCAGAGTGAGAGTAAAGTAAATGGACCCCGCTTTTGTGGTGATAATTTGGGTAATGTTTAACATTGTAGTGTAGGCTCTTGTCTTTTGGTGCTGTTATACAACTTGCATACCTTCAGAGCGCACCAACTAAAGAGTAGACTTTAAAAAGGCATAATGGGGTCGTCACAATCACACCCAATTTTTCTGGCTCTGCAAGAGCTGCTTCTTTCTAAAAAATTAAACTAAAGCAAAGCCACGTTGCAGAGGTTTTTGTTTTTGTTTTTTATGAATAATATTTTTTATTTTAATTTTAAATAGCTTGTTTTACATGTCAATCCCAGTTCCCTCTCCCTCCCATCTCTCCCGCACTCCCCTTCCCCCCACCCTCCCACCCTATTGCCAAAACCTTCCACATAGGGGATATCTAGAGTCTTTCATTTTACTCTGCTTAGGGTCCAGGCACTCCCCTAAGAGTCCAGGCTGAGAGAGCATCCCTCTTTGTGCTATAGGCACACGAAGACTGTTTGTATACCAGGGATAGACACTGATCCACTGCTCAGGGCCCCATAGGTTGCCCAGGCCTTCTCGCTGACACTTACATTTGGGGGGTCCAGATCAGTACCATGCTGGCCTCCCCACTGTCGGTCTGGGTCCAAGAGCTCTCCCCTGTTCAGATCAGCTGTGTCTGCTGGATTTGCCAGCCCATTCTTTGCCAATTTGCTCATCACTCCTCTGTCTCTGTCACTGGGTTCCTTGGATTCAGTTCAGTGATTAATTGTGTGTTTGCCTCTACTTCCATCAGTGACAGGATGAAGGCTCCCGGATGGTTATAGACATCAAGTTCATTATCAGGATTGGGCATTCGAGGTGGTCTCTCCACTATTGCTTAGCTTGCCAATTTGTGTTATCCCTTTAGATCACTCGAGGTCACTCTGGTGCCTGATCTGTCTTCGATCCTATGATTCCTTTTTCCCCCTATTCTACCCCCACCCCCTCAACTTCCTGTTCCAACATGACCAACTCTCTTCCTCTTAACCCTCTATCTTCTTCCCAGGTCCCACTCCCCCCACCCCTCGCCGTGTTCCCTATCCATTCAGAGGATCTTGTCTCAATCCTATTCTCTTGGGTACTATGCATGTATGCATATCTTTTAGTTTCTTTCCTGTTTCCCAGACTCTCTATCAGTGGAAGTGCAGACTGGCACTATCCTGATCCATGTCTAAAATCCATATATGAGTGAGTACATACCATGTTTGTCTTTTACGACTGGGTTACCTCGCTCAGGATGGTTTCTTCCAGTGCTATCCATTTCCCTGCGAATTTCAAGATTCCATTGTTTTTTTCTGCTGAGTAATACTCCATTGTGTAAATGTACCACATTTTCTCTATGCACTCTTCAGTTGAGGGGCATCTAGGTTGCTTCCAGGTTCTGGCTATTACAAATAATGCTGCTATGAACATAGTGGAGCAGATACCCTTGTTGTATGAACTTGCCTCATTTGGATATATGCCTAAGAGTGGAATTGCTGGCTCTAGTGGTAGATTAATTCCCATTTTCCTGAGGAATCTCCATACTGATTTCCAAAGAGGCTGTATGAGTCGGCACTCCCACCAGCAGTGGAGGAGTGTTCCTCTCTCTCCACATCCTCTCCAGCATAAATTGTCTTCAGTGTTTTTGATTTTAGCCATTCTGACAGGAGTAAGATGGTATCTCAGAGTTGTTTTGATTTGCATTTCCCTGATGGCTAAGGATGTTGAGCACTTTCTTAAGTGTCTCTTGGCCATTTTAGCCTCCTCTACTGAGAATTCTCTATTTAGCTCTGTGCCCCACCTTTTAAGTGGATCCTTTGGTGTTTTGGAGACTTGTTTCTTGAGTTCTTTGTAAATTTTGGAGATTAGCCCTCTGTCAGATGTAGGGTTAGTGAATATCTTTTCCCATTCTGTGGCCTGCCTTTTTGTCTTTTTGACTGTGTCCTTTGCCTTACAGAAGCTTTTTAGTTTCAGAAGGTCCCATTTGTTAATTGTCGATCTCAGTGCCTGTGCCACTGGTGTTATGTTTAGGAAGTGGTCTCCTGTACCAACTCGTTGAAGAGTATCTCCCAATTTCTCTTCTAAAAGTTTCAGTGTGGCTGGATTTATGTTGAGATCTTTAATCCATTTGGACTTAAGTTTTGTACAAGGCGATAAACATGGATCTATCTGCAGTCTTCTGCATAGTAGTACCCAGTTATGCCAGCACCATTTGTTGAAGATGCTTTCTTTTTTCCATTGTACAGTTTTAGCTTCTTTGTCAAAAATCAAGTGTTCATAGGTGTGTGGGTTAAAATTAGGGCTTTCGATTCGGTTCCATTAGTCTACCTGCCTATGTTTGTGCCAATACCAAGCTGTTTTCAGGACTAAAGCTCTATAATAGCGCTTGAAGTCAGGTATGGTGTTGCCTCCTGAAGTTCCTTTATTGTATAGGGATGTTTTGGCTATCCTGGGCCTTTTGTTTTTCCATATAAAGTTGATTAATGTTCTTTCCAGGTCCTTGAAGAATTGTGATGGGATTTTGATAGGGATTGCATTGAATCTGTAGACTGCTTTTGGCAAGATTGCCATTTTTATTATGTTGATCCTACCAATCCAAGAGCATGGGAGATCTTTCCATTTTCTGGTATCTTCTTTGATTTCTTTCTTTAAAGACACAAAGTTCTTGATATACAGGTCTTTAACTTCCTTGGTTAACATTATCCCCAGATATTTGATGCTGTTTTTGGCTATTGTAAAGGGTGATGTTTCTCTGATTTCTTTCTCAGTCACATCATCATCTGTATATAATAGGGCCACTGATTTTTATAGTTTACCTTGTATCCTGCCACATTGCTGAAGGTGTTTATCATCTCTAGGAGTAGCCTTGCAGAGTTTTTTGGGTCACTTATGTAAACTATCATATCATCTGCAAATAGTGAAAGTTTGACTTCTTCTTGTCCTATTTGTATCCCCTTTATCTCCTTTTGTTGTCTTACTGCTGTGGCTAGAACTTCAAGTACAATATTGAAGAGATATGAAGAGAGTGGACAGCCTTGTCTTGTTCCTGATTTTAGAGGAATTGCTTTGAGTTTCTCTCCATTTAGTTTAATGTTAGCTGTTGGTTTACTTTATATTGCTTTTATTATATTCAGGTATGTTCCTGTTATCCCTGATCTCTCTAGGACCTTTATCATGAAGGGGTGCTGGATCTTGTCAAAGGCTTTTTCAGCATCTAGTGAGATGATCATGTGGATTTTCTTTCGCAGTTTGTTAATATGGTGGATTACATTGATAGATTTTCTAATGTTGAACCATCCCTGCATTCCTGGGATGAAGCCTACTTGATCATGGTGGATGATTTTTCTGATGTGTTCTTGAATCTGGTTTGCGAGTATTTTATTGAGTATTTTTGCATCAATGTTCATGAGGGAAATTGGTCTATAGTTCTCTTTCTTAGTTGTGTCTTTGTGTGGCTTGGGTATCAAGGTAATTGTGGCCTCGTAGAAAGAGTTTGGCAGTGAGCCTCCTGCTTCTATTGTGTGGAATACTTTGAGGAGTATTGGAATTAGCTCTTCTTTGAATTTCTGGTAGAATTCTGCACTGAAGCCATCTGGGCCTGGGCTTTTTTGTTTGGGAGACTTTTGATGACTGCTTCTATTTCATTAGGGTTATAGGTCTGTTTAGATTGTTTATCTTTTCTTGATTTAGTTTTGGCAAGTGATATCTATCCAGGAAATTGTCCATTTCCTTTAAATTTTCAAATTTTGTGGAGTACAGATTTTCAAAGTATGCCCTGATGATTCTCTGGATTTCCTCAGTGTCTGTTGTTATGTCCCCTTTTTCATTCCGGATTTTGTTAATTAGCAAGCTCTCTCTCTGTCTTTTGGTTAGTTTGGACAGATGTTTGTCTATTTTGTTGATTTTCTCAAAGAACCAACTCTTTGTTTCATTGATTCTTCTCAGTGTTTTTCTGGTTTCTACTTGATTGATTTCAGCCCTCAATTTGATTATTTCCTGGCATCTGCTCCTCCTGGGGGAGTTTGCTTCTTTTTGTTCTAGAACATTCAGCTGTGCTATTAATTCTCTAGTATGACTGTTCTCCAGTTTTTTCATGTGGGCACTTAGTGCTATAAACTTTCCTCTCAGCACTGCTTTCAAAGTGTCCCATAAGTTGGTGTATGTTGTGTCTTCAACTCATTGAAGTCGAGGAAGTCTTTAATTTCTTTTTTTATTTGTTCCTTTACCCAGGGATGGTGCAATTGTGCATTGTTCAATCTCCATGAGTTTGTAGGGTTTCTGCGATTTGTGTTATTGTTGAATTCTAATGTTAATGCATGGTGGTCTGATAAGATGCAGGGGGCTATTCCAACATTTTTGTATCTGTGGAGATTTGCATTGTTTCCTATTATGTGGTCAATTTTAGAGAAGGTTCCATGTGGTGCCGAGAAGAAGGTATATCTCTTTGTATTTGGGTGGAATGTTCTATAGATGTCTGTTAAACCCAGTTGGGTCATAACTTCTATCTGTTCTTTTGTTTCTTTGTTAAGTTTCTGTCTGGAGGTCCTGTCTAGCGGTGAGAGCGGAGTGTTGAAGTTGCCTACTATTAGTGTGTGAGATTTTATGTGCATTTTGAGCTTTAGTAATGTTTCTTTCACGAATGTAGGTGCCTTTGTATTTGGGGCATAGATGTTTAAAATTGAGACTTCGTCTTGATGTATTTATCCTTTGATGAATATGAAGTGTCCTTCTTCTCTTTTGATTGATTTTAATTTGAAGTCTAATTTGTTAGATATTAGGATTGCTACACCCGCTTGTTTCTTGGGACCGTTTGATTGGAAGATCTTTTCCTAAACCTTTATTCTGAGATAACGTCTGTCTTTGATGTTGAGATGTGTTTCTTGTATGCAGCAGAAGGAAGGGTTCTGTCTTCCTATCCATTCATCTAGTCTGTGTCTTTTTATAGGCAAGTTGAGGCCGTTGACATTGAGGGATATTAGTGACCATTGATTGGTGATCCTTGTTTGTGCTTGATTTATTGTTGGTGAAGTTATTTTGTGTAGTTTCTCCTCCCTTTTTCTTTTGGTGTTTTGTAAAATGTGATTATGTATTGCCTGTGTCTTTGTGAATGTAGTTATCTTCCTTGGCTCTAGGTTTTCCTTCTAGCATTTTCTGTAGAGCTGGATTCATGGATACGTATTGTTTAAATCTGGCTTTGTCATGGAATATTTTGTTTTCTCCATCTATGGTAATCGAGAGCTTTGCTGGATATAGTAGTCTGGGCTGGCATCCTTGTTCCCTTAGCGTTTGTAGGACATCTGTCCAGGATCTTCTGACTTTCATCGTTTCCATTGAGAAGTCAGGTGTAATTCAGATAGGTCTGACTTTGTATGTTACTTGGCCTTTTTCTTTAGCTGCTCTTAATATTTTCTCTTTACTCTGTAGGTTTGATGTTTTGATTATTATTTGGCAAGGTGACTTCTTTTTCTGATCAAGCCTATTTGGTGTTCTTTAAGATTCTTGTACTTTCATAGGCACACATTTCTTTAGGTTAGGGAAGTTTTCTTCTATGATTTTGTTGAATATGTTTTCTGTACCTTTAAGTTGAATTTCTTCACCTTCTTCTATACCTATTTTTCTCAGGTTTGGCTTCTTCACGGTGTCCCATATTTCCTGGATATTTTGTGTTAAGGATTTGTTTGTTTTGAGATTTTCTTTGGTTAACGACTCTATATCTTCTAATGAGTCTTCAACACCTGAGATTCTCTCTTCTATCTCTTGTACTCTATTAGTGATACTTGCATCTGTAGTTCCTGATCGTTTACTCAGCTTTTCTATTTCCAGCATCCCTTCATTCTGTGTTTTCTTCATCGTTTCTATTTCATCTTTCAATCTTTCAACTGTTTGAGTTGTTTCCTTAGATTTTTTGGTTGTTTTTTCTTGGTGCTCTTTAGATTCTTTGAGAGATTTGTTTATTTCTTGAATTTTTCCCCCACTTCATGGATTTTTGTTTGTTTTTTCTTCTATTTCTTTAAGGGATTTCCTCGTTTCTTCTTTGAGGGTCTCCATCATCTATATGAAATAATTTTTAAGGTCTGTCTCCTCTTCTTCATCTATGTAGTGCTTTTCGGGTCTTGCTGGTGTTGGATCCCTGTATTCTGGTGGGGTCATGTTGGTGTTTCTATTGCTGAGTTATCTCTTATTCTGTCTTCTTCCCATCTCTTCTTCCAGTGGGTGCTGGTCGGGTCTTTCCGTCTCCACTGGTCTCCTTCCTTCCTGCAGCTGAAGCTGGGAATGCTGACACGGAGTTTGGGTCCTGGTAGGGCTGATGTCTTTCCTGAAGCTGGACTCGCTGGGGTTGGTGTCTTGGAATTGTTCAAGTCTTTGCTGTGTGGGCAGGTCTCCTGAAACTACTCACTGGGGTTGGGGTCTTGGAAGGGCTGATGTCTTTCCTGAAGCTGGACTCGCTGGGGTTGGGGTCTTGGAGGGGCTGATGTCTTTCCTGTGTGGGCGGGTCTTCTGAAGCTGGACTCGATGGGGATGGGGTCTTGGAGGGGCTGATATCTTTCCTGATGCTGGACTCGCTGGGGCTGGGGTCTTGCAAGGGCTGATGTCTTTCCTGTGTGGGCGGGTCTTCTGGATGCCAGGAGGAGCCCGGAAGCTCATGGGGATGGGTGATGGGTGGGCGGTCCCTGCCGGAGACCCAATCTCACCTGAAGCTGGACTCACTGGGGTTGGGGTCTTGGAGGGGCTGATGTCTTTCCTGTGTGGGCGGGTCTTCTGGATGCCAGGAGCGGCCCAGAAGATCAAGGGGTTGGGTGATGGGCGGGCGGTCCCTGCTGGTGACCCAATCTCACCTGAATCTGGACTTGCT
>NW_024434477.1:0-3193 GCF_017639785.1 Mesocricetus auratus | reverse complement strand
GTCAACATCAAACTAAATGGACAGAAACTCAACACAATTCTTCTAAAATCAGGAACAAAACAAGGCTGTCCACTCTCTCCATACCTTTTCAACATGGTACTTGAAGTTCTAGCTATTGCCATACGACAACAAAGGGGGATCAAGGGGATACAAATTGGGAAGGAAGAGGTCAAACTTTCACTGTTTGCAGACGATATGATAGTTTACATCAATTACCCAAAGAACTCTACCAGGGAACTCTTACAGCTGATTAACACCTTCAGCAAAGTGGCAGGCTACAAGATCAACTCAAGAAAATCAGTAGCCCTACTATATACAGATGATAAAAGGGCTGAAAGAGAAATCAGAGAAACATCACCCTTTACAATTGCCACAAACAACATAAAATACCTTGGGGTAACGCTAACCAAACAAGTGAAAGACCTGTATCGTAAGAACTTTGAATCTTTAAAGAAAGAAATTAAAGAAGCCCTCAGAAAATGGAAAGATCTCCCATGCTCTTGGATAGGTAGGATCAATGTAGTAAAAATGGCAATCCTGCCAAAAGAAATCTACAGATTCAATGCAATCCCCATTAAAATCTCAGCACAATTCTTCACAGACCTTGAAAGAACAATAATCAATTTTGTAAGGAAAAACAAAAGACCCAGGATAGCCAAAACAACCCTGTTCAACAAGGCAACGTCCGGAGGCATCACCATCCCTGACCTCAAGCTCTCTTATAGAGCTATAGTCCTGAAAACAGCTTGGTATTGGCACAAAAATAGACAGGTAGACCAATGGAATCGAATTGAAAATCCGGGTATTAACCCACACACGTACGAACATCTGATCTTTGACAAAGAAGCTAAAAATATACAATGGAATAAAGAAAGCATCATCAACAAATGGTGCTGGCATAATTGGAGACTGGCATGTAGAAGAATGCAGATCGATCCATGTCTATCGCCATGCACAAAACTTAAGTCCAAATGGATCAAAGACCTCAACATAAATCCAGCCACACTGAACCTCTTAGAAGAGAAAGTGGGTGGTACCCTTGAACGAATTGGTACAGGAGACAGCTTCCTGAACATAATACCAGTAGCACAGGCAGTAAGATCAACAATTAATAAATGGGACCTACTGAAACTGAGAAGCTTCTGTAAGGCAAAGGACACAGTCAGCAAGACAAAAAGGCAGCCCACAGAATGGGAAAAAATATTCACTAATCCCACATCTGACAGAGGGTTGATCTCCAAAATTTACAAAGAACTCAAGAAGCAAGTCTCCAAAACACCAAAGGACCCTATTAAAAAGTGGGCTGCAGAACTAAATAGAGAGTTTTCAATAGAGGAGTCCAAAATGGCTGAGAGGCACTTGAGAAAGTGCTCAACATCCTTAGCCATATGGGAAATGCAAATCAAAACAACTCTCAGATACCATCTCACCCCTGTCAGAATGGCTAAAATGAAAAACACCAATGACAATTTATGCTGGAGAGGATGTGGTGAAAGGGGGACACTCCTCCATTGCTGGTGGGAGTGCCAACTGGTTCAGCCACTTTGGAAATCAGTGTGGAGATTCCTCAGAAAAATGGGAATAAACCTACCACAAGACCCAGCAACTCCACTCTTAGGCATATATCTAAAAGATGCCCATTCATACAACAAAGATGTCTGTTCCACTATGTTCATAGCAGCTTTATTTGTAATTGCCAGAACGTGGAAGCAACCTAGATGTCCCTCACCTGAAGAGTGGATAGAGAAAATGTGGTACATCTACACAATGGAGTACTATTCAGCAGAAAAAAATAATGGAATCATGAGATTCCCAGGCAAATGGATGACACTAGAAGAAACCATCCTGAGTGAGGAAACCCAGTCACAAAAAGAGAAACATGGCATGTACTCTCTCATATATGGATTTTAGACATAGATCTGGGGAGTGCCAGCCTACAATCCTATGGCCAGAGAGTCTGGGAAACAGAAACTTCATTTACTGGCTGGTTAAGTACTGAGCTGAACTCAAGAAAGCCAGTATCAGAGAGGGAGGACTGATGATCAAAGGGATTAAGACTGGGCTGGTTGAACCCCCAGAAACAGCTGACCAGACAAAGGTTAACTCTTGAATCCCAGGCATCAGCCTGGGAATCCAGCATGGGACTGATCAAGACCCCCTGAATCTGGGTGTCAGTGAGGAGGCCTAGGTAATCTATTGAGCCTTGGACAGCAGATCAGTACCCATCCCAAGTATACACACGGACTTTGGACTCCCATAGAACAATGTGAGGTGCACTCTCAACCTGAACTCTTGGGGAAGGGTCTAGGCCCTGCCCTATATGAAATGACAGACTATGGACACCCCCATGGAGGGCCTCACCCTCCCTGGGGGAATGAGGGGATAACGGGGGGGGGATGGGGGGAGGGCACGGGAGGAGGGGAGGGAAAGGGAGAGGGACCTCGTACTGACTTGTGAAGCAACCTTGTTTCTTATCTAAATTTAAAATGGAAAATAAAAAAATAAATAAATAAATAAAAAGAGAAACATGGCATGTACTCTCTCATATATGGATTTTAGACATAGATCTGGGGAGTGCCAGCCTACAATCCTATGGCCAGAGAGTCTGGGAAACAGAAACTTTATTTAGTGGCTGATCGAAGAAGAGGCAGACTCCCTTGGTTAAGTACTGAGCTGAACTCAAGAAAGCCAGTAACAGAGAGGGAGGACTGGTGATCAAAGGGATTAAGACTGGGCTGGTTGAACCCCCAGAAACAGCTGACCAGACAAAGGTTAATTCTAGAATCCCAGGCATTAGCCTGGGAATCCAGCATGGGACTGATCAAGACCCCCTGAATCTGGGTGTCAGTGAAGAGGCCTAGGTAATCTATTGAGCCTTGGACAGCAGATCAGTACCCATCCCAAGTATACACACGGTCTATGGACTCCCATAGAACAATGTGAGGTGCACTCTCACCCTGAACTCTTGGGGAAGGGTCTAGGCCCTGCCCTATATGAAATGACACACTATGCACACCCCCATGGAGGGCCTCACCCTCCCTGGAGAAATGAGGGGATAACGGGGGGGGGAGGGCACGGGATGAAGGGAGGGAATGGGAGAGGGACCTGGAACTGACTTGTGAAGCAACCTTGTTTCTTATCTAAATTTAAACTGGAAAATAAAATTTAAAAAAAAAACGTATTTTAAAGAAAG
>NW_024434476.1:0-1611 GCF_017639785.1 Mesocricetus auratus | reverse complement strand
GCAAAACTGTCCCGCGCTACCGTCTCGCCAGCAAGAACGACGCGGCACACTTAGGATCTTTCTGCAGAACAGCTTTAATGCGTCTTGAGAGGGAGAGCATAAGCTTACAGAGTGGAGATCCGGGGAGCAGAAAGCCCAAACCTTATATAGCTCAGCAGTCCCCGCCTCGGACGTGTCATCTCCTGACTGGCTCCTGCTCGTCAGCCCATATGACGCCACGGGAAAGGCAGAGAGTAAGGGATGGAAAAGTAGCAGGCACGTGCGCACCAAGGTTGTTTACTCCAAATGACAACGGGTGTCGGCGCCATCATGTAACGGAGAATGTGGGGGTGGCTCCCCACATCTCCCCCTTTTTGTTTTAATAGCAAAAAGGCTCTCCCAGGACATTAGAGGGTAGAGACCGTGGTTGAACTTCCCAAAGAACAAAATTAGTGAGACGTGTACGAAACCTATCCCTAGATTCATCAAAATCCGGGATGCTTCCGATCTGTCCTCTGCCTTTTTTTGGGAAAAGGGAAAAAATACAGCAGGTAACCCTTATGCAGGACAACATGTCTCTCAGAGGAAAATATCTCTCTGTGCGATGCCTTTGCTCAACACCCCTCTTGGGAGGCCAGACTAAACACTCTACCCTGTGCAATGAACCTAAGTTCCGGGTGTGCAGGAGCTGTTCAGTCGGCAGCCTATTGCTTAAGCATAGTCAACCAGATATCAGTTGACGCCCCTTGCTCGAGCGCAGACAGTGCTTGTGCTATGACCACCTTATCTCTTTTGTTTTGGGTTCTGAGCTTGCAGACCAGCCAGAGAATAAACACTATTCCCCAGCATAGGACTGCTCCAAACAATCCTACCCCCACCCATTCTTTGAAATATTAAACAGTTGAAGAAATCCACGAAAACAATCCCTCGGTGAAGGACAGGTCAAGGCGGGTAGAATTAATCTGAACAATGGCGACCCTCAATTCGCGAAGCGTCTGCTCAAATTCATAGGTCCAATTCATTGCAATTAGTGCCATCAATGTCAAGTTGTTCCTCTTTGTCACGGGAATATGTCTCTCCATCCTTTTGCTCCATAACGGTTCTGGTGAGTCGTTCTGGGACCCAAAAGGGATTTTCTTCATTCTGTGGAAAAACACAAACAGCTCCCCTGGATCTTATTAGAATAGGATCCGGGCCTTTCCATTCATTAGTTAGCACATCTTTCCATTTTACAAATTCTTTGGGTCTTTGCGGATCCGAGCAATGCCTTGTTGCTGCATTTTGACCCTTATCATCCAGATTTAAAAAATTCATAGTAAACAATGCCATGTCAGTAGCCACTCTTGGTGTTGGGGGCAACTCCTTCATAATTCCCCTTTTTTGTTTTATTAGGTAAGACTTAAGTGTGCGATGTGCTCGCTCCATGATGCCTTGTCCCTGAGGATTGTAGGGCAGGCCTGTAGTATGTGTGTCTTGCATATGTGCAAGCTTCCAGTTCCTGAAAAGGGTATAAGCCTTCTCTCCTTTTTTGTTTACCTTCTAATGTCCCTCTTGGGGACTGTAAGGGCTCCCCCTTATCCTTAAATTTACCGGGGGGGTTATCTTTCTTAGTTACAACCACAGCTGTCAGAG
>NW_024434475.1:0-750 GCF_017639785.1 Mesocricetus auratus | reverse complement strand
ATATAACAAATAAAGCTTGCCTGAAGATTAGAAAAATGAAGAGGCCAACCCCTAGCTTTTATCTCTATGTCAGTCAAAATGGGCAATACTGTCTCAAGGAATCCTCAGACTGCAATGATTTCCACCAAACCTCATGTTGCACTGATCCTGTCTCCTCCTGCTTTATATTCCTCTCTCCAACCAGCCATCAATCCTGTTCTCCCCTTCCTAGGTCCTGGGAATAAAGGCTTGTGATCCTAATTGCAGGGATCAAAGGTCTGAGCTCCCTTTCTCTTTTAGACTGTATGATTCTTGTATATGCCAGTGAGGACTTGATCTAACAAAGATCCATCTGCCTCTGTATCAAGAGTACTGAGATTAAAGGTGTGGCCATGCCTGCTTAAGACATGCTATTAACTAGACTCCATACAGCTGTTGTAATCAGTAACCAACCACACCTGTAATTACTTGCATTGACCCCATACTAGACCACAATCACTAAATCAGTCTAGGAAAGGGAAAGACACACAGAGCGCTACCTTTATCTCTCAAATTCTCTCTATTGATGCATTTTAGGATGAGATACATTTTCCTTAGGTGTAATATTCTCCTGAGCCAAGCTCCAACACACAGATCCAAATCCTCAGTCTCACAAAAGTCCCCAGTTAATCCAGTGGGTCTAAAGTAAAATCAATAGAGAGAAACACAGTGGAGTAGAAAGGTAGGTGGTGAGCGCAGGGAGTATTTTATGTGTACCTGCACAAAACATAC
>NW_024434474.1:0-9954 GCF_017639785.1 Mesocricetus auratus | reverse complement strand
TTTTTTATTAATATTTTTTTATTTTCCATTTTAAATTTAGATAAGAAACAAGATTGCTTCACAAGTCAGTACGAGGTCCCTCTCACTTTCCCTCCCCTCCTCCCGTGCCCTCCCCCATCCCCCCCCGTTATCCCCTCATTCCCCCAGGGAAGGTGAGGCCCTCCATGGGGGTGTCCATAATCTGTCATTTCATATTGGGCAGGGCCTAGACCCTTCCCCAAGAGTTCAGGGTGAGAGTGCACCTCACATTGTTCTATGGGAGTCCAGAGACCGTGTGTATACTTGGGATGGGTACTGATCTGCTGTCCAAGGCTCAATAGATTACCTAGGCCTCCTCACTGACACCCAGATTCAGGGGGTCTTGATCAGTCCCATGCTGGATTCCCAGGCTGATGCCTGGGATTCAAGAGTTAACCTTTGTCTGGTCAGCTGTTACTGGGGGTTCAACCAGCCCAGTCTTAATCACTTTGATCATCAGTCCTCCCTCTCTGATACTGGCTTTCTTGAGTTCAGCTCAGTACTTAACCAGCCAGTAAATGAAGTTTCTGTTTCCCAGACTCTCTGGCCATAGGATTGTAGGCTGGCACTCCCCAGATCTATGTCTAAAATCCATATATGAGAGAGTACATGACATGTTTCTCTTTTTGTGACTGGGTTACCTCACTCAGGATGGTTTCTTCTAGTGTCATCCATTTGCCTGCGAATCTCATGATTCCATTATTTTTTTCTGCTGAATAGTACTCCATTGTGTAGATGTACCACATTTTCTCTATCCACTCTTTGGGTGAGGGACATCTAGGTTGCTTCCAAGTTCTGGCTATTACAAATAAAGCTGCTATGAACATAGTGGAACAGACATCTTTGTTATATGAATGGGCATCTTTTGGATATATGCCTAAGACTGCAGTTGCTGGGTCTTGTGGTAGGTTTATTCCCATTTTTCTGAGGAATCTCCATACTGCTTTCCAAAGTGGCTGAACCAGTTGGCACTCCCACCAGCAATGGAGGAGTGTCCCCCTTTCACCACATCCTCTCCAGCATAAATTGTCATTGGTGTTTTTGATTTTAGCCATTCGGACAGGAGTGAGATGGTATCTCAGAGTTGCTTTGATTTGCATTTCCCGGATGGCTAAGGATGTTGAGCACTTTCTCAAGTGCCTCTCAGCCATTTTAGACTCCTCTATTGAAAACTCTCTATTTAGTTCTGCAGCCCACTTCTTAATTGAGTCCTTTGCTGTTATGGAGACTTGCTTCTTGAGTTCTTTGTAAATTTTGGAGATCTAACCTCTGTCAGATGTGGGATTAGTGAATATTTTTTCCCATTCTGTGGGCTGCCTTTTTGACTTGCTGACTGTGTCCTTTGCCTTACAGAAGCTTCTCAGTTTCAGTAGGTCCCATTTATTAATTGTTGATCTCACTGTCTGTGCTACTGGTGTTATGTTCAGGAAGCTGTCTCCTGCACCAATTCGTTCAAAGGTACCACCCACTTTCTCTTCTAAGAGGTTCAGTGTGATTGGATTTATGTTGAGGTCTTTGATCCATTTGGACTTAAGTTTTGTGCATGGCGATAAACATGGATCGATCCGCATTTTCTACATGCCAGTCTCCAATTATGCCAGCACCATTTGTTGAAGATGCTTTCTTTATTCCATTGTATATTTTTAGCTTCTTTGTCAAATATCAGATGTTCGTACGTGTGTGGGTTAATACCCAGATTTTCAATTCGATTCCATTGGTCTGCCTGTCTATTTTTGTGCCAATACCAAGCTGTTTTCAGGACTATAGCTCTATAATAGAGCTTGAGGTCAGGGACAGTGATGCCTCCGGATGTTGCCTTGTTGAACAGGGTTGTTTTGGCTATCGTGGGTCTTTTGTTTTTCCATACAAAATTGATTATTGTTCTTTCAAGGTCTATGAAGAATTGTGCTGGGATTTTAATGGGGATACCATTGAATCTGTACATTGCTTTTGGCAGGATTGCCATTTTTACTACATTGATCCTACCTATCCAAGAGCATGGGAGATCTTTCCATTTTCTGAGGGCTTCTTTAAGTTCTTTCTTTAAAGATTCAAAGTTCTTACGATACAGGTCTTTCACTTGTTTGGTTAGCGTTACCCCAAGGTATTTTATGTTGTTTGTGGCAATTGTAAAGGGTGATGTTTCTCTGATTTCTCTTTCAGCCCTTTTATCATCTGTATATAGTAGGGCTACTGACTTTCTTGAGTTGATCTTGTAACCTGCCACTTTGCTGAAGGTGTTAATCAGATGTAAGAGTTCCATGGTAGAGTTCTTTGGGTCATTGATGTAAACTATCATATCATCTGCAAACAGTGAAAGTTTGACTTCTTCCTTCCCAATTTGTATCCCCTTGGTCCCCCTTTGTTTTCGTATGGCAATAGCTAGAACTTCAAGTACCATGTTGAAAAGGTATGGAGAGAGTGGACAACCTTGTTTTGTTCCTGATTTTAGAGGAATTGCGTTGAGTTTCTGTCCATTTAGTTTGATGTTGGCTGTTGGTTTACTCTATATGGCTTTTATTATGTTTAAGTATGTCCCTGTTATCCCAGATCTCTCCAAGACCTTTATCATGAAGGGGTGTTGGATTTTGTCAAAGGCTTTTTCAGCATCTAGTGAGATGATCATGTGATTTTTGTTTTTCAGCTTGTTTATATGGTGGATTACGTTGATGGATTTTCGTATGTTGAACCATCCCTGCATCCCTGGGATGAAACCTACTTGATCGTGGTGAATGATTGTTTTGATGTGTTCTTGGATCCGATTTGCCAGTATTTTATTGAGTATTTTTGCATCAATGTTCATGAGGGATATTGGTCTGACGTTCTCTTTCTTGTTTGTATCTTTGTGTGGCTTGGGGATCAAGGTTATTGAAGCCTCATAGAAAGAGTTTGGCAAAGACCCTTCTGCTTCTATTGTGTGGAACACTTTGAGAAGAATTGGTATAAGCTGTTCTTTGAATTTTTGGTAGAATTCTGCACTGAGGCCATCTGGACCTGGGCTTTTTTTAGTTGGGAGACTTTTGATGACAGCTTCTATTTCCATAGGGGTTATAGGTCTATTTAAATTGCTTATCTGTTCTTGATTTAGTTTTGGCAAATGATAACTGTCCAGGAAGTCATCCATTTCCTTTAAATTTTCGATTTTGTGGAGAACAGGATTTCAAAATATGACCTAATGATTCTCTGGATTTCCTCAGAGTCTGTTGTTATGTCCCCCTTTTCATTTCTGATTTTGTTAATTTGCATGTTACTTTGCGTGTTCACTCTCTGCTGTTTGGTAAGTTTGGACAAAGGTTTGTCTATCTTGTTGATTTTCTCAAAGAACCAACTCTTCGTTGCATTGATTCTTTGTATTGTTTTCCTGGTTTCTACTTTGTTGATTTCAGCCCTCAATTTGATTATTTCCTGGCGTCTACTCCTCATGGAGGAGTTTGCTTCTTTGTGTTCTAGAGCTTTTAGCTGTGATGTTAATTCTCTGGTATAACTGTTTTCCTGTTTCTTCATGTGAGCACTTAGTGCTATGAATATCCACGTGTAAATTATAAAAATTAATGACATGACACTGTAATAGAAACTACATGAGTCACATCTTGAAAACTAACGATACAACACTGTGGGAGAATCTACATGTGTAACTTCTTAAAAACAAACGATACAACACTGTCTGAGAATGTAAACTTGTATCATATTGAAAAGTAACAATACAGCACTGTGTTTGAAACTATATGTGTAACTTCTTGAAATTAAAGACACAACACTGAGAATCTGCACGTTAAAATTATTGAAAATTAACGATACAACACTGTGTGAATATCTACACGTGTAACTAATTGAAAGTTAACAAGACAATACTGTGTGAGAATCTATAAGCATAACTTCTTGAATTCTAACCATACAACACTGAGTTCCAAACTGAATGCATAACTTCCTGAAAACTAACAATACAAAACTGTATGAGCATCTACACATGTAACTTATTGAAACTTAATGATACAACACTGTGTGAGTATCTACGTGTGTAACTTATTGAATATTATCGATTCAACACTGTCTGAGATCCAATACATGTAATTTATTGAAAACTAACAATACAACACTGTGTGAGAAACTACAAGTGTATCTACTTGAAAACTAAAGATACAACACTGTCTGAGAATCTACATGAGTTTCTTATTGAAAAGAAACGATACACCCATCGGTTTGAATCTATATGCGTAACTTCTTGAAAATAAAGGACACAACACTGAGAATCTGCACGTGAAACTTATTAATTTTTTAACTTATTCAATAACTTATTAATTTTTGTAACTTATACAATACTGAAGATGCACCGCAGTGTGAGATTCTACACATGTAAATTATTGAGAACTAACGATACAGCAATGGATGAGAATCCATAGGTGTAACTACTTGAAAACACGTGATACAACACTGTGTGAGAATCTATATTAGTAACTTCTGGAAAACTAACGATGCAACACTGTCTGAGAATCTACAAGTGTAACTTATTAAAAATTAATGATACAACATTGTGTAAGAATCTACACTTATAACTTATTGTAAATTAATGATACAACACTGTCTGAGAAACTACACAAGTAACTTATTGAATACTAGTAATATAACACGGTTGGAGAAAATACATCTTTACCTACTTGAAAACGAATGAAACAACACTGAGAATCAACCTGTGTATCTTATTGATAATTAACGATAAAACACTGATTGAATCTATATGCGTAAATTCTGAAAAATTAAGGACACAACAATGTCTGAGAATCTACACGTGTAACTTATTGAAAGCTAACGATACAACACTGATTGAGAATCTATAGATGTAAGTTCTTGAAAACTAAGGATCCAACACAGTGTGATAATATCCACGTGTAACTTATTAAAATTAACAACACAAAACTGTTTGAGAATCTAAATGTGTAACATCTTCCAAACTAACGATACAGCACTGTGAAGGAATCTACATGTGTAACTTCTTAAAAGCAAAAAATACAACATTGTGTGAGTATCTATTTGCGTACCATCTTGAAATCTAATGATATAGTACTGTGTGAGAATCTATCTATGTAATTTCTTGAAATGTAACATTACAACTCTGAGTTTTAAACTGAATGCATATCTTCTAGAAAACTAACGAAATAACTCTGTGTGAGAAACTACATTAGTAACTTCTGGAAAACTAATGATACAACACTGTCTGGGAATCTACACGTGTAACTTATTGAAAATTAATGATACAACACTTTGTGAGAATCTACAGGTGCAAATTATTGAAAATTAACGATACAACACTGTGTTCGAATCTATATGAAAACTAACGATGAGTAACTACTTGAAAATAAAGGACACAACACTGAGAATCTACACGTGTACCTTATTGAAAACTAATGATACAACAGCGTGTGAGATTCTACACGTGCAACCTATTGACAACTAACGCTAAAACGTTGTGTGATAATCTGCAAGTGTAACTTATTAAAAACTATCGTTAAAACACTGTGTGAGATTCAACACGTGTACCTTGTTGAAAACTATCGGTATAACGCTGTGTGAGATTCTGCACGTGTACCTATTGAAAACAAATGATACAACACTTCTTGAAACTATCGACCCAACATTGTGTGAGAATCTACATGTGTAATTTCTTGAAAACTAATGATACAACACTATGAGAATCTAATTATGTTCCTTCTTCAAAACTAACAATACAACACTGTGTGACAATCTACATGTTTAAATTATTAGAAATATCAATAAAACACTGTGTGAGAAACTACATTCCGATCTTATTGAAAACTAACGACACAACCACAACACTGTATGCGATTCTTAAGCGATATCTCTTGAAAACCATCAATACAACATTGTGTGTGGAACTACATGTGTAACTCCTTGAAAACTAATGCTACAACACTGTGTGAGAATCTACACATGTACCTTATTGAATACTAACCATACAAAGCCGTGTGAGAATCTACACCTGTACCTTATTTAAAACAAACCATTGAACACTGTGTGAGAAGCTACATGTGTAACATATGGAAAACTAACAATATAACACTGTGTGAGAATCTACACATGTAACTTCTTCAAAACTAGCCTTATATCCTTGTGTGGAAACTACATGTGTAACTTGTTGAAAACTAACGAAACAACTCTGTGGGAATCTATAAGGGATACTTCCTGTAAAACATCAATACAACACTTTGTGAGGAACTACATGCGTAACTTATTGAAAACTAATGATACAACACATGTGAGATTCTACACGTGTACCTTATTGAAAACAAATGAAACAATGCTGTGTGAGATTCAACATGTGTACCTTATTGAAAACTAGCAATACAAGCTGTGTGAGAATCTAAAAGAGTAACTGATTGAAACCTAAATATACAACACTGTGTAAGTATCTACACATGTACCTTATAGAAAATGATGCAACATTGTGTGATTGTGTGGGGAACTACAAGCGTAACTTCTTGAAAACTAATGATAAAACCCTGTGGGAGAATCTACACTTGTACCTCATTGAAAATTACCGATACAAGCCTGTGTGAGATTCCACATGTGTACCTTTTTGATAATTAAAAATTCAACGCAGTGTAATAATCTATACGTGCACCTAACCGAAAACTAACGATACAATGCTGTCTGAGAATCTACATGTGAACTTTATTGATAACTAGCAATACAACAATGTGTGAGAATCTATAACTGTAACTATTTGAAAACAAGCGATATGACTCTGAGTGAGAAACTACATGTGTAAATTCTTGAAAATTAATGAAACAATGCTGTGTGTGATTCTATATGTGTACCCTATTTAAAAGTAACAATATGAGGCTGTGTGAGAATCTACATGTGTATCATCTTGGAAACTATCGATAAAATACTGTGTGAGAAACTACATGTATGTCTTATTGGAAACTGACGACTCAACACTATATGTGCATCTTAAGGGATATGTCGTGAAAATCATCAATACACCACTTTGTGAGGAACTACATATTTAACTTCTTGAAAACTATGGATACAACAATGTGTGAATCTACATGTGTACCTTATTTAAAACTAATGACACAACACTGTGTGAGAAACTACTTGTGTAACTTATGGAAATCTAAAGATATAACACTGTGTGAGAATCTACACATGTAACTTCTTCAAAACTAGCCTCCTAACCTTGTGTGCAAATCTACATCTGTAACTTCTTGGAAACTATCGATACAACACTGTGTGAGAAAGTAAATGGGTAACTTGTTGAAAACTAACAAAACAACTCTGTGTGAGAATCTATATGCAATTCTTCTTGAAAACCATCAATACAACACTGTGTGAGGACCTACATGCGTAACTTCTTGAAAACTAATGATAGAACACTGTGTGAGATTCTACATGTGTACCTTATAGAAAACTAACGATACAAAAATGTGTGATATTCTACACGTGTACCTAATTGATTACTAATGATACAATGCTGTGTAATAATCTATACGTATACCTTATTGAAAACCAAAGATACAAGTGTACTTTTTAATAACTAACAATACAACAATGTGTGAGAATCTACAAGTGTAAATACTTGAAAACAAGCGATACAACAATGTTTGAGAAACTACATGTGTTAATTCTTGAAAACTAAGGAAGCAATGCTTTCTGAGAGTCTGTACGTGTACCCTATTAAAAACTAACGATACAGCACAGTTTGAGAATCTATCCATGTAACTTCTTGGAAAATATCGATACAACACTGTGTGAGAAACTACATGAGTAATTTCTTGAAAACTAATGAAACAACGCTGTGTGAGATTCTACATGAGTACCTTATTTAAAACTAATGATACAATGATGTGTGAGATTCTACACGTGTAACTTATGGAAAACTAACGATATAACACTGCATGAGAATCTACATTAACAACTTCTTGAAAACTAACAATACAACAATGATTTCAAACTAAAAGCATAACTTCTTGAAAACTAACGATACAACACTGTGTGAGAAACTATGTGTGTAACTTGATAAATAATACAACATTGTGTGAGAATCTACATGAGTATCTTATTAAAAATTAAGGATACAACGCTGTGTGAGAATCTAAAAGCATAGCTTCTTGAAAACTAACGATACAACACTGTGTTCGATTCTACATGCATAACTTCTGGAAAACTACTGAAATAACTCTGTGTGAGAAACTACATTATTAACATCTTGAAAACTAATGATACAACACTGTGTGAGAATCTACATGTGTATCTTAGCGACAATTAACAATAAAAAACTGTGTGAGAATCTGCACGTATACCTTATTAAAAACTAACAATACAGCACAGTGTTAGAAACTACATGTGTAAGTCCTGGAAAACAAATGATACAACACTGTGTGAGAATCTACTCGTGTAACTAATTGAAAACTAACGATACAACGTTGTGTGAGAATCTACAAGTCATACTTCTTGAAAACTAACGATACAACACTGCGTTAGAATCTATAAACATAACTTCTTTAAATTAATGGTACAACACTGTGTGACAATCTACATGCGTAACTTCTTATAAACAAAGTATATAAAACTCTATGAGATAGTTCATACGTAATTCCATGAAAATTAACGATAAAACACTGTGTGAGAAACTATACGTCCAACTTACTGAAAACTAATTGTACAAAACTCTAGGTAAAACTCCAGGCGTATCTACTTGTAACCTAACTGGTAGGGTTACGGTTAGGGTTAGGGTTAGGGTTAGTGTTAGGGTTAGGTTTTGGGTTAGTGTTAGTGTTAGGGTTAGGGTTAGAATTAGTGTTAGGATTAGGGTTACTGTAGGGCTAGGGTTAGGGTTAGGGTTTGATTAGGGTTAGGCTTTGGGTAGAGAACCTACATGTGTAACTTCTCGAAAATTAACAATAGTACACTGTTTGAGAATCTATACACTTAAATTCTTGAAAACCAACGACACTGCCCTGTGTGAGAAACTACATTCGAAACTGCTTGAACACTAACGATACAACACTGTGTGATAATCTACATGTGTAACTATTTGAAAACAAACGATAAAACACTGTGTGAGAAACTTCTTGTGTAACTGCTTGAAAACTAACAAAACAACACTGTCTGAGAATCTATAAGCATAACTTCTTGAAAACTAATGACAAAACGCTGTGTGAGAATCTACCCGTGTATCTTGTTGAAAATTAATGGTACAACACTGTGTCAGAATCTACACGTTTAACTTATTGAAAACTAACGATATAGCACAGTGTTATAAACTACATGTGTAAGTTCTTGAAAACAAATGATACAACACTGTGTGAGAAACTACCTGTTTAACTTCTTGAAAACTAACGACCAAACACTGTGAGAGCAACTATATTCCTAACTTCTTGAAAACTAACGATACAACATTTAATAAGAAACTACACACATATCGTTTTGAAAACTAATGAAATAACTCTGTGTGAGAAACAAAAATAATAACTTCTTGTAAAGGAACGATACAACACTGTGTGAGAATCTACAAGTGTAACTCCTTGTAAACGAACGATACAACACTGTGTGAGAATCTATAAGCGTAACTTCTTCAAAATTCACCGAACAGCACTGTGTGATAATCAACCTGTGTAATTATTGAAAACAAACTATATACAACTCTATGAGAAACTTCATGCGTAATTCCATGAAATTAACAATACAACACTGTGGAATCTATACGCTTAAATTCTATCAGTTAGTTTATCATTGCTCTCAGACATGGAACAATTCTTTTCTGTTAGCATTTCAATTTTATGTTCCAGTCTTTGTAATTTGCTAGTGAAATCATCAAACATGGAACCGTGTTTTTCGTTAAATGTTTCAACATTATGTTCCAATTTTTCAATTCTATCTGTGGTACACATTTTTCCTGAAAATAATTCAATAGTT
>NW_024434473.1:0-617 GCF_017639785.1 Mesocricetus auratus | reverse complement strand
AGACTGAGTTCAGCATTCACTTTCTTGTGGGTCCTGCATGTCCAGTTTATACAGCAACAGTCAAACAGTCTAGGCAAGAGCAGTTTCTTGCCCAAATGGCTAATCTTGCCATGTTGAAAGCAAACTCCATAAAAAGTTTCTTCGATGCCCATCTTCCTCTCAGATATAATTAGTGCTGCCAGTAGAAAACATTTCTCATTGTCAAGAAAAGCACTAAATCATTTTAAATGCCATTTTCTGAATGTCTTTGAGAGGTTTGAAGACTGTTTATCTATCTCAAATATTTTTCTGTATATCTATAAAACCTAACTATATATTCTTTTATCATTAACTATCTATAGTCTGTATTCAATTATGCATTACATTTTAAAAGATCAGTGTAAGCACAATACTTAATCAAGAGGAGACATATACATATCACAAAATTGACCTTGACTTTGTATCAATAAATGAAAAACAATACCCATACCATAATTCCCCTTTTTTCCATTAACAAGAGATCGGGGGTGATCATTAGCCAATTATAAACAATCCCATTTAAATGAAAACAAAGATTTATAAACAAGATGGGAATTAGGACGTTGCTCATTCCAAACTGCTTCCTGCTGGAAGGGGGC
>NW_024434472.1:0-2899 GCF_017639785.1 Mesocricetus auratus | reverse complement strand
GGCATCTGGAGAGGAAAGAGAAAAGCCAGAGGTGAGAGGGTTTGCATGCGATCATGCAGAGAGAGGGAGGAGAGGGATGATTGGGAAAGGGAGGAGCTGATCCGGTTATTGTTGTTGATCCAGCTTTGGCTGTTAGGAAATCAAGAGACTTTTCAAACGTGTGTCTGCTGGGCGTGTGCCCCTTTAAAAGTTTTAACTGGGATTGGGCTCAGCTGGGTGGCACACTCCAGTAATGCCAGCTTGTGGGAGCAGGGATGGCCTTAGCGAGAGTTTATGGCAGTCTGGAAAGTGTAACTTATATCATTTATAGGTGAAAAAGTAATTTTGAGGCTAGAGGATACCTCGTTCAGCCACAACACAGTGTTGTGGCTCCTTTAGACATGGTCACCCATCTGTTCCAGGGGTGTGGCATGGAGGAGTAGTGGGATTTTTGGTTTTTTCATTTCCTAACAGTTAAATCTCAGCATAGAATGCATTAACTCTGGCCATCTTCAGACACTAACGTAATATTGTATGGTATAGTTCCTACCTGTGTCACTATCTGAAGATGGTACCAGATGCTCCAATCCTACAGCACTGTCCCCTTTTAACTCCCAAGTCTCATGATCTGAGTAGAACCTTCCATGAGCTGGTGAATGGGTGCTGTTATTTGCTTGCTCAGCCCTAGGATTCTCAGGGAAACAGTTCAGTTAGGTTTGTTCATTGTAAGGAGCAATGCAAAGGAAACAGATGTCTATTCCAGATAAACCTCTTGTAAGCATTAATAGGTCAAGGAGGACAGCTGTGTGTATTTCCCAAGTCTTAGCTGAGTATCTCTGCCTCTATTTACTTTATCATGTCTGTGTGTCTACATGGATTTGTGTATACACATGTGTGCATTCTTGGGGTGTGTTCAGAGGCAGCACTGTATTCCTGAACTTTCTGAGAAGGGATCAAGTTCTGCAAAAAAAAGTGCCAAGTCTTCCGTTGTCCCTCCTGGAGGACTCTGTTTTCCCTACCTCCCCTTGGTGCAGTAGGCTACAGAGATCCATCTTTCTACAGGGTGAAGTTTTCTCAGTCGCTCTGCCTGTGGCACTGGTAGTGGGTGACTTACTGAACTGGTTCAAATGTACCTGTAATCCCAGCACTCAGGAGACTGAGGCAAGAAGTTCATGAATTCAAGGCCAACCTGTGTTATATATTAGGTCTTTATCTCCAAAAGGAAAGGGAAGTGGTTATGTTTATCAAGAACATTATATTTTTACCATTTTGAGATATGGTTTGTAAATCAGTAGCTTGTTCTGGCCTTGAGTTCACAATTCTCTTCCTTTAGTGGTAGGATTGTATTTTTATGAAACTAGGCTCAGGGTTTGTGCTAAAGACTGCCTCGTAAGAATTGAATTGGTGGACTAGGACACTATCTAATTGCACTGTTAGCAACCTAGATGTAGGTAAAAGAAGCTATACTAGGTAAGTCACATGGTAATGTGCACACACACACTTATTGATTTGTGGGGGGAAAAGAGACCTTTCTATGAAATTGCATTCTGTATCGCTCATTACACTGCAGATAATAATATCAGTGGTCGTTGTTTCCTAGAGAACTCAAAATGGAATAAGGGGTGGTAGGTGTTGTATTTTACCAACAAGAAGGTGTTTTTTTCCTCCAATTGTTTTCATAACATCAATTAATAAAATAGCAAAAGATAGATATTGGGGTTCAGACTTCAAGCTGAAGGTCAGAAAAGTAAAGTAGCTGGCCACTAGCTCTTACCACTATCTCAGGCTGAATGGGCTGATCATGCTGCCTTTCATCAGTGTGACTGGCAAACCTGAGACTGAATGTTTTCCTATCCTCAATGTGGGTAGAGAATGCATGCCTGATACTGAGACCTTAATCCTGTTTTATATACCTCTCATGGGTCCTGGGGTTAACCGGGTGGCCTTGAATTCAGAGAGACCCATCTGTCTTTATCTCCAGAATCCTGGGTTTAAAGGTGTGTGCCATCACCTCTTGACCTCTATAGCTGGTTGCTGACTTTGCTTTTTGAATCCTCAGGGAAGCTTCACTAAATCATAAATAATATATCATCACAGTTTTCAGAGAGAAAGAGATTATCTTCCAGTGTAGCTCAGGCTGGCTTCCTGAATGTGATAGCACAGTACATGCAAGGCTATCATTATCTCCCTATGGATGTGTTGTATGTACTTGCTCATATGAGTGTATTTTCATGCAGGCATGTGTATGTATGTGGTCATCTTCCTGAGTGGCTTACTACTTTCTTTTTTGATACAGTAGTTCTCACAGTATCTGGAATTCATTAATTGGTGAACCTGGCTGGCCAACAGGTTCTATGGATTTGTTTCTCCACCAGTACAGCACTGAGTTCAAAGATGCACTCAGCTTTTACATAATGTTGGGAATGCAAGCTCAGGGCCTCATGCTTTGCACACAGTACTTTACTGCCTGAGCTGTTCATATGAGATAGCCTGAGTGTGCAACCATAGGGGGTTCTGTAAACACTCTCAGTACTTCCTTCCTGCAGACCATGCTTTTCCCTTGGGACTTTTCTGAAGCTCACATTTGGTATAAAAGCAGTTATACTTTTCTCTTTCTTTTATTATTTATTCTTATATTTTGTACAATGGTGTTTTGGATACATGGCTATCAGTGTGAGGGCGTCAGATCTTTCACAAACAAAAAGATGTGGGCTACCATATGAATGCTGAGAATTGAAACCTGGTCCTCTGGACGAAAAGTCAGTGCTCTTAACCTCTAAGCCATCTCTGCAGACCTTTTATATATTTCATACATGGCAGCATGTGTTTTTTATAATAAAAAGTACATATGATTTTCCTCCTCTTAATATTGAATATTCAAAGATATAACTTTAAATGTGTATCTTGAACATAACTCATG
>NW_024434471.1:0-9412 GCF_017639785.1 Mesocricetus auratus | reverse complement strand
TATAACCTAACTATAGTATACAGGACTAGGAACAAGAACATTCATCAACAAGAGACCTTTAACAGTTTTTCAACAAAATATATTTTCTCTTATATTATGTATACTTGACTTGGAAAATATTGAAGCCTGCAGACCAAATACTGGGCTTTGTCTATGGCCAGGGTATTAAAATCATTGTCTTCATATTCTGCCATTATAGAATGTACAGGACACTTATCTTGGGAGGGTAAAATATGAAATAACAGACATTTCAGCTGCTGTATCCCTTTTGGGCCCTGACATTATTAAAAAGAATTCTACCAGGGTTACCAGGCAAGAGTTATGGTCTCGCATTCGGTCACATTCTAGTACACCTCCCACATACTTAAACAAACCCACCCACTCATGGACTAACAACATTATGTAATCATTTATTTTCCCCTAAAATGTAAATCACTTTCTACATTATAATTATACTAATTTTCTTGGAAAATGAAAAACAGGGATTTCTGTGTGTGGATCTTTTTATTTTTATTTTTAATTATCCTATGTATTCTTTAACACTAATTCTATCTTACATGAATTTCTCCTTAACTTCTGAAATTTAATTAATCTCTCAAAGCAGAGCTCTATTCTTTACCATGAATCCGTGTTGAAATTCTTTAGATATAATCTTTGAAATTTCCCCTTGCATTTCATTTAATTCTCCTATTACATAACATTTAAACTATTCATTAACTCAGTGTTTATGAGAAAAAAACTTGAATTTTAAAAAATTTTAAGTTTTCACAATGAAATGTATTTTTTTCCTTTTGTGATGTTAGTGTATTTACACAATACAGGGAGATTGAGACAGACGGGGGTGTGTGAATATTCATGCCAGAGTTATTCAGAGAAACTTTAAAAATGGTGAATATGGTGAAAAGTCCCTATACATTTTTACTAACATATTTGTTTTTCTGTTGTTGAAAGTTTTCTTATACTGTTATCTTCCCATTCTTTCTTGCAGTTGGTACAAATGATGTCTTTTCTTCTCCAAGTGGGAACCTATTCAAGGTTCTTTTCCAGTGATTGATAGCAGATCAAATATTTGAAGGGTCTCACAGTGAGTGTCTGTGGCACTCCCACTCCCTGGGGATAGGATCTGGACCAGCAAAACTCTGTCAGCCTACTGGCACTTGCTTAGTGCACCGTGGTTGGGTAGACCTGCCTGCAGTCCACAGGCAAGGAGTGCCCTGATGGGCAAGGAAATGTGGATCCAGAGACATGGGCACATGCTCACATCTATGATATGCTGGGGTGGGAGTCTTATCAGAAGATTCATGATTGCTTGGTCAGCATGGGAGACTCACCGTTGGTTAGGGATCTCAATTTATTCAATGGTCAACTCTCTAACTAAGATTTCTGCTTCTCTCTTCCTGACAAGTTTTGGGATTAAAGGACTGCAACACCACCCTGACCATGCAAAGTTGCCTGGTTTTATATGGTGAGAGTTTATAAGTGAAAGAGTCTTGGCTGACCTGGAACTCACTTTGTAGAACAGGATGTCCACAAACTCACAGACATGTGCATGCCTCTGTCTCCTGAGTGCTTGGATTAAAAACATGTACCATCACTGCCTGGGAAGAAATAGTCTTAATTGAAATTTAAATAAACCTGGTATTTTGAGAAATGAAAAAGAAAACCATAAGTGTAATGCCTCAGTTTAACAATCTCTTTACTTTCAGTTTGAGATTTGGAATGAAAATTATGAGTTTTCACGAATTAATACGAATCCTGTTTAAAACAATAATATGGCCTGGGAGAGATTGCTCAGTGGTTTTTAGCACAGACTGCTCTTGCTACAGGACCAAAGTTTGTTTCCCAACAACCATATGGTTAACAATTGACCATAGCTTAATTCATAGGGTATCTAATGCTCTCTTTTACCTTTCTTGGTCCCCAGAAATTCATTGGCTACACATTTGTACATTCTGTTAAAAGACATGCACACGCCGGGCGTTGGTGGCGCACGCCTTTAATCCCAGCACCTGGGAGGCAGAGGCAGGCGGATCTCTGTGAGTTCGAGGCCAGCCTTCTCTACAGAGCTAGCTCCAGGACAGCCTCCAAAGCCACAGAGAAACCCTGTCTCGAAAAACCAAAAAAAAACACATACACAGAAAATAAATGTAGATTCTTTAATATAACTGTGCATGTTGGCTCATTTCATAAAATTCATAATTTGGAGGCAGAGAGAGAGAGGGTGATTTTTATGAGATTGTGGCATATCTTGTGTATAAAATGAGTTCAAAGAATTCCAGGGCTACTCAGACAATCCTGTTTTCAGTATACCAATGTAGTATTAATGATCCTAAAAACAAAAGAAGTGAAAGAGGAAGAAGATGATGATGAAGAAGTACAAGAACAAGAACAAGAAGAACATGAAGGATAAGATCGCCTGGGAACTGCACAGAGCTCCCAATCCCGGCGGGAGCATCAGGTAAACAGGCCAGCTTCCCGGCCTGTGTTCCAGAGCCTGCAGATCGCCTGGGAACTGCACAGAGCTCCCAATCCCGGCGGGAGCATCAGGTAAATAGGCCAGCTTCCCGGCCTGTGTTCCAGAGCCTGCAGATCGCCTGGGAACTGCACAGAGTTCCCAATCCCGGCAGGAGCCAAGCACCCCAGACTCCAGATCTTCTCTCCCACCAACGAGACTAGGAAACGAGAGGAGGCTGGGAGTACAGGGAAGTAGCTGTCCCTCTGGCAGCATCAGGTAAACAGGCCAGCTTCCCGGCCTGTATTCCAGAGCCTGCAGATCGCCTGGGAACTGCACAGAGCTCCCAGTCCCGGCGGGAGCCAAGCACCCCAGACTCCAGATCTTCTCTCCCACCAAAGAGACAAGGAAACTACAGGAGCCAGGGAGACCAGGGGAGTAGCTGTTCTGGATCAGGTACAACAGGACCCAGCATAAGGTCCAGGGGACCAGGTAGGAGGCTAAGCACCCCAGATTCCTGTACTTCTTCTCCACCCACGGACCAGCATTTGGACAAGGTATAGAAGAACCACCAGATTACTGGACTTACTAGCACCCACCAAAAGGGAACTCTGGTCCCCAGACCAGGAAGGGGCTCTTTCTGCACCCACTAGAAGAAGAGATGGGAAAGAGACAATACAAAAACACAGTCAGCAACTTAAAAACAAATATGACACCGCCAGATTCTAGAGACTCCACACCAGCAAGACCCCAATATTCCAACGCAAAGGAAGCAGAAGAGAACGACCTTAAAAGCACTTTCATGAAAATGATAGAGGCCCTAAAAGAGGATATTGGAAAATCCCTCAAAGAAATGGAAGAAAAACAAACCAAAAAATGCAAGAATTGGAAGAAAAAACAAACCAAAAAAGGCACGAAATGGAAGAAAAAATGAAGCAAAAAATGCAAGAAATGGAAGAAAAAGCAAAGCAAAAAATGCAAGAATTAGAAGAAGAAACAAACCAAAAAAGGCAGGAAATGGAAGAAGAAACAAAGCACAAAATCCAAGAAATGGAACAAAAAGCAAACCAAAAAATGCAAGAAATGGAAGAAAGAACAAACCAAAAAAATTCATAAAAGGCAACAAACGGATGAACAGATAAACAGAAAATTGCAAGAAGCAATGCAAACGCTGCAAGGGTTGAAAACTGAAATAGAGACACTAAAAAAAACACAATCTGAAGAAAGGCAGAAAATAGAAAAGCTGGACAAACAGTCAGGCACTACCAATACAAGCATTACCAACAGAATAGAAGAGATGGAAGAGAGAATCTCAAGTGTTGAAGATACATTAGGAGAAATGGATTTATCAACCAAAGAAAACCTTAAATCCAACAAATCCTTAACACAAAACATCCAGGAATTATGGGACACCATGAAAAGACCAAACCTAAGAATAATAGGTATAGAAGAAGGAGAAGAAATCCATCTCAAAGGGGCAGAAGGCATATTCAACAAAATCATAGAAGAAAACTTCCCCAACCTTAAGAAAGACATGCCAATGAAGGTACAAGAAGCCTACAGAACACCAAATAGAGTGGACCACAAAAAAAAATCCCCTCGCCACATAATAATCAAGACCCCAAACATACAGAATAAAGAAAGAATATTAAGAGCAGCTAAGGAAAAAGGTCAAGTAACATATAAAGGCAGACCTATCAGAATTACACCTGATTTCTCCATGGAAACTCTGAAAGCCAGAAGGTCCTGGATAGATATTCTACCTACACTAAGAGACCATGGATGCAAGCCCAGACTACTATACCCGGCAAAGCTCTCAATCACTATAGACGGAGAAAACAAGATATTACATGACAAAACTAGATTCAACCAATATGTGTCCACTAACCCAGCCCTACAGAAAAATTTGGAAGGAAAACTCCAACCCAAGGAAGCTAACTACAACCAGAAAAACATAAGCATTAGAGAATCCCTCTCTACCAACAGCCAAAAGAACAAAGGGGTGAAATTCCACCCATAATTCCACCAACAACAACCATCGCAAATCGAAGAAGGATGAGCAATCAATGGTCATTAATATCCCTCAATATTAACGGCCTTAACTCACCCATAAAAAGACACAGACTAGCAGGATGGATTCGAAGACAGAACCCTTCCTTCTGCTGCATACAAGAAACACACCTCACCCTCAAAGACAGACATTACTTGAGAGTTAAAGGTTGGGAAAAAATGTTTCAATCAAATGGACCCAAGAAACAAGCAGGGGTAGCAATCCTAATATCTAACAAACTAGACTTTAAAATAAAATCAATCAAAAGAGATGAAGGAGGTCATTACATACTCATCACAGGTGAAACCCACCAAGATGAAGTGTCTATCCTGAACATCTATGCCCCCAATACAAAGGCATCCACATTCGTTAAAGAAACATTATTAGAACTTAAATCTCATCTAAAGACCCACACAGTTATAGTGGGAGATTTCAACACACCACTCTCACCACTAGACAAGAATACCAGACAGAAACTCAACAAAGAAGCAAAGGGCCTAATAGAAGTAATGACCCAACTGGGATTAACAGATATCTATAGAACATTTCATCCACAAAAAAAGAATATACCTTCTTCTCACCACCACATGGAACCTTCTCAAAAATCGACCACATACTTGGCAACATATCAAACCTCAGCAGCTACAAAAAAATTGGAATAACTCCATGCATCTTATCAGACCACCATGCCTTAAAATTAGAATTCAACATCAACACAAATTGCAGAAAGCCTACAAACTCATGGAAATTGAATAATGCTCAACTGCACCATCCCTGGGTCAAAGAGGAAATAAAAAAAGAAATTAAAGACTTCCTCGAATTGAATGAGAATGAAGACACAACATACCCAAACCTATGGGACACTTTGAAAGCAGTGCTACGGGGGAAGTTCATAGCACTAAGTGCTCACATGAAGAAACAGGAAAACAGTTATACCAGAGAATTAACATCACAGCTAAAAGCTCTAGAACACAAAGAAGCAAACTTCCCCAGGAGGAGTAGATGCCAGGAAATAATCAAATTGAGGGCTGAAATCAACAAAGTAGTAACCAGGAAAACAATACAAAGAATCAATGCAACGAAGAGTTGGTTCTTTGAGAAAATCAACAAGATAGACAAACCTTTGTCCAAACTTACCAAACAGCAGAGAGTGAACACGCAAATAGTATACACACGGTCTCTGGACTCCCATAGAACAATGTGAGGTGCACTCTCACCCTGAACTCTTGGGGAAGGGTCTAGGCCCTGCCCTATATGAAATGACAGACTATGGACACCCCCATGGAGGGCCTCACCCTCCCTGGGGGAATGAGGGGATAACGGGGGGGAATGGGGGGAGGGCATGGGAGGAGGGGAGGGAAAGGGAGAGGGACCTCGTACTGACTTGTGAAGCAACCTTGTTTCTTATCTAAATTTAAAATGGAAAATAAAAAAAATAGCAAAGAAAAAAAAAAGAAATGAAAAGGGGGACATAACAACAGACTCTGAGGAAATCCAGAGAATCATTAGGTCATACTTTGAAAACCTGTACTCCACAAAATTCGAAAATTTAAAGGAAATGGATGACTTCCTGGACAGCTATCATTTGCCAAAACTAAATCAAGAACAGATAAGCAATTTAAATAGACCTATAACCCCTATGGAAATAGAAGCTGTCATCAAAAGTCTCCCAACCAAAAAAGTCCAGGTCCAGATGGCCTCAGTGCAAAATTCTACCACAAATTCAAAGAACACATTATACCAATTCTTCTCAATGTGTTCCACACAATAGAAGCAGAAGGGTCATTGCCAAACTCTTTCTATGAGGCTTCAATAACCTTGATCCCCAAGCCACACAAAGATACAACCAAGAAAGAGAACTTCAGACCAATATCCCTCATGAACATTGATGCAAAAATACTCAATAAAATACTGGCAAATCGGATCCAAGAACACATCAAAACAATCATTCATCACGATCAAGTAGGTTTCATCCCATGGATGCAGGGATGGTTCAACATACGAAAATCCATCAACGTAATCCACCATATAAACAAGCTGAAAAACAAAAATCACATGATCATCTCAATAGATGCTGAAAAAGCCTTTGACAAAATCCAACACCCCTTCATGATAAAGGTCTTGGAGAGATCTGGGATAACAGGGACATACTTAAACATAATAAAAGCCATATACAGTAAACCAACAGCCAACATCAAACTAAATGGACAGAAACTCAACGCAATTCCTCTAAAATCAGGAACAAAACAAGGCTGTCCACTCTCTCCATACCTTTTCAACATGGTACTTGAAGTTCTAGCTATTGCCATACGACAACAAAGGGGGATCAAGGGGATACAAATTGGAAAGGAAGAAGTCAAACTTTCACTGTTTGCAGACGATATGATAGTTTACATCAATGACCCAAAGAACTCTACCAGGGAACTCTTACAGCTGATTAACACCTTCAGCAAAGTGGCAGGTTACAAGATCAACTCAAGAAAGTCAGTAGCCCTACTATATACAGATGATAAAAGGGGTGAAAGAGAAATCAGAGAAACATCACCCTTTACAATTGCCACAAACAACATAAAATACCTTGGGGTAACGCTAACCAAACAAGTGAAAGACCTGTATCGTAAGAACTTTGAATCTTTAAAGAAAGAAATTAAAGAAGCCCTCAGAAAATGGAAAGATCTCCCATGCTCTTGGATAGGTAGGATCAATGTAGTAAAAATGGCAATCCTGCCAAAAGCAATCTACAGATACAATGCTATCCCCATTAAAATCCCAGCACAATTCTTCACAGACCTTGAAAGAACAATAATCAATTTTGTATGGAAAAACAAAAGACCCAGGATAGCCAAAACAACCCTGTTCAACAAGGCAACGTCCGGAGACATCACTATCCCTGACCTCAAGCTCTATTATAGAGCTATAGTCCTGAAAACAGCGTGGTATTGGCACAAAAATAGACAGGTAGACCAATGGAATCGAATTGAAAATCCGGGTATTAACCCACACACGTACGAACATCTGATCTTTGACAAAGAAGCTAAAAATATACAATGGAATAAAGAAAGCATCTTCAACAAATGGTGCTGGCATAATTGGAGACTGGCATGTAGAAGAATGCGGATCGATCCATGTTTATCGCCATGCACAAAACTTAAGTCCAAATGGATCAAAGACCTCAACATAAATCCAGCCACACTGAACCTCTTAGAAGAGAAAGTGGGTGGTACCCTTGAACGAATTGGTACAGGAGACAGCTTCCTGAACATAACACCAGTAGCACAGACAGTGAGATCAACAATTAATAAATGGGACCTACTGAAACTGAGAAGCTTCTGTAAGGCAAAGGACACAGTCAGCAAGACAAAAAGGCAGCCCACAGAATGGGAAAAATATTCACTAATCCCACATCTGACAGAGGGTTGATCTCCAAAATTTACAAAGAACTCAAGAAGCAAGTCTCCAAAACAGCAAAGGACCCAATTAAGAAGTGGGCTGCAGAACTAAATAGAGAGTTTTCAATAGAGGAGTCTAAAATGGCTGAGAGGCACTTGAGAAAGTGCTCAACATCCTTAGCCATCCGGGAAATGCAAATCAAAGCAACTCTGAGATACCATCTCACTCCTGTCAGAATGGCTAAAATCAAAAACACCAATGACAATTTATGCTGGAGAGGATGCGGTGAAAGGGGGACACTCCTCCATTGCTGGTGGGAGTGCCAACTGGTTCAGCCACTTTGGAAAGCAGTATGGAGATTCCTCAGAAAAATGGGAATAAACCTACCACAAGACCCAGCAACTGCACTCTTAGCCATATATCCAAAAGATGCCCATTCATATAACAAAGATGTCTGTTCCACTATGTTCATAGCAGCTTTATTTGTAATAGCCAGAACTTGGAAGCAACCTAGATGTCCCTCACCCGAAGAGTGGATAGAGAAAATGTGGTACATCTACACAATGGAGTACTATTCAGCAGAAAAAATAATGGAATCATGAGATTCGCAGGCAAATGGATGACACTAGAAGAAACCATCCTGAGTGAGGTAACCCAGTCACAAAAAGAGAAACATGGCATGTACTCTCTCATATATGGATTTTAGTCATAGATCTGGGGAGTGCCAGCCTACAATCCTATGGCCAGAGAGTCTGGGAAACAGTAACTTCATTTACTGGCTGGTTAAGTACTGAGCTGAACTCAAGAAAGCCAGTATCAGAGAGGGAGGACTGATGATCAAAGGGATTAAGACTGGGCTGGTTGAACCCCCAGAAACAGCTGACCAGACAAAGGTTAACTCTTGAATCCCAGGCATCAGCCTGGGAATCCAGCATGGGACTGATCAAGACCCCCTGAATCTGGGTGTCAGTGAGGAGGCCTAGGTAATCTATTGAGCCTTGGACAGCAGATCAGTACCCATCCCAAGTATACACACGGTCTCTGGACTCCCATAGAACAATGTGAGGTGCACTCTCACCCTGAACTCTTGGGGAAGGGTCTAGGCCCTGCCCTATATGAAATGACAGACTATGGACACCCCCATGGAGGGCCTCACCCTCCCTGGGGGAATGAGGGGATAACGGGGGGATGGGGGGAGGGCACGGGAGGAGGGGAGGGAAAGGGAGAGGGACCTCGTACTGACTTGTGAAGCAACCTTGTTTCTTATCTAAATTTAAAATGGAAAATAAAAAAATATTAATAAAAAGAAAAAGAAAAAAAATACAACATGAGAGAAATACAAGAAAGTTCCATCAGGACTATAAAGCATGGTGGCCATCTATAGCTGCTCGATGTCACACACTCATGCCTTACTGGAAGTGGAATGTATGATATGTGAGAATTCAACCCCACTATAGTCAAAATAAACCTACCTACCACAGGCCCTTCAGAGACCAAAAAAAACAAAAAAAACAAAAAAA
>NW_024434470.1:0-807 GCF_017639785.1 Mesocricetus auratus | reverse complement strand
AGTAGGTGCAGAAAGAGCCCCTTACTGGTCTGGAGACCAGAGTTCCCTTTTGGTGGGTGCTAGCAAGTCCAATAATCTGGTGGTTCTTCTATTCCTTGTCCAAATGCTGGTCCCATGGATGGAGAATAAGAACAGGAATCTGGGGCGCTTATCCTCCTACCTGGTCCCCTGGACCCTATGCTGGGTCCTGTTGTACCTGATCCGGAACAGCTTCTCCCCTGGTCTCCCTGGCTCCTCTGTTTTCCTGGTCTCGTTGGTGGGATTGAAGACCTGGTGTCTGGGTGCTTCGCTCCCGCCAGGATTGGAAGCTCTGTGCAGGTCCCAGGCGATCTGCAGGTACTAGAACACAGGCTGGGAAGCCGGCATGTTTACCTGATGCTGCCTGAGGAACAGCTGCTTCCCTGGACTCCCAGCCTCCTCTCATTTCCTGGTCTCATTGGTGGGAGAGAAGATCTGGAGTCTAGGGTGCTTGGCTCCCACCAGGATTGGGAGCACTGTGCCGTTCCCAGGTGATCTGCAGGCACTGGAGCAGAGGCCAGAAGCCGGCCTGTTTACCTGATGCTGCTGGAGAAAGAACTGCTTCCCTGGACTCCCAGCCTCCTCTCGTTTCCTGGTCTCGTTGGTGGGAGAGAAGATCTGGAGTCTGGGGTGCTTGGCTCCCGCCGGGATTGGTAGCTCTGTGCAGTTCCCAGGCGATCTGCAGGCACTGGAACACAGGCTGGGAAGGCGGCCTGTTTACCTGATTCTGCCGGAGGAACAGCTGCTTCCATGGACTCCCAGCCTCCTCTCGTTAAGTAAGATTGTTTT
>NW_024434469.1:0-2361 GCF_017639785.1 Mesocricetus auratus | reverse complement strand
CACTGATCCAATCCCAGCCCTCAGATTGCCAAGGGTAGGCCCTACCCAGGTTCACCTCAGTTCAGACTCAGCAATTAAAAAGCCAGGCATTGTCCCCCAGAGAATGGGAAAGGGATGAGAGCTGATAAACAAATTGGAAGCATGGGGGGAGCAGAGAGGGAATTTTGAGATAGAGAAGGGGAGAAGAGGAGGGAGGGAGGGCATGAGGAACCAGGAAGATTGAGTCAGGGGAAGAATAGAGAAGGAGAGCAATAAAAGAGAGACCATAACAGAGGGAGCCGTTATAGGTTTCAGGAGAAATCTGGCACTAGAGAAATGTCCAGAGATCTACAAATGACTCCAACTAAGATTCTAAGCAATAGTGGAGAGGCTACCTTAAATGTCCCTCCCTGATAATGAGATTGATGATTACGTTAAATGCCACCCAAAAGCCTTCATCCAGTAGGTGATGGAAGCAGAAGCAGACACCCACAGCTAAGCACTGAGCTGAACTCCTGGAATCCAGTCACAGAGAGGGAGGAGTGTTGAGCAAAGGGGTCAGACCAGGCTGGGGAAAACCACAGAAACAGCTGACCTGAACAAGGGGGAGCTCATGGACACCACTCTGATTGCTGGGAAACCAGCATAGGACTGATCCAGACCCCCCGAATGTGTGTGTAAGTTAGGAGGCTTGGGCAGTCTATGGGGCCTCTGGGAGTGAAACCAGTATTTATCCCTAGTGCATGAAAGGAATTTGGGAGCTCATTCCCCATGGAGTGATACTCTCTTTGCCTGGCTATATGGTGAAGGGCCGCTGCCCTGCTCCAAATCACCTGATCATCCCTCAGGGAAGACTCACACTCCTTGGGGGAGTGGATGGGTGATTGTATGTGGGGTTGATGTGGGTTATGTGAGGATGGGAGTGAGAGAGAACTGGGATTGGTGTGTAAAATAAGATTGTTTCTAATTTAAATAAAATTTATGAAAAAATAGGAAAGATGGGGTGGTAAATACCTGAGCTACCAATTGGTGGTGCCACAGCCCTGAAGTCCTGGAGCTTCAGGGAACATAATAGACACGTCCTGAACCAGTCACTGTCTCCCTTTGGTCTGTGGTCCTCCCACCATACTCTACTGACCATTTTCATCTTGATGACTTTGAAACCATGAAATTCCTTCCTCTACTTTGTAAGTGAAGATGAAGACATCTTCCTTTAGTTAGGCATTAGAATGATGGGATGAGTAACATGAGGAGTTGTGGTAGACTTAAAATTGACTTATCTCAATGAGCCTGCGTTTCACCATCTGCAGATAAGTCCAAAACTCTTCCCCGGTCCTTTGATGAGTTATAGCAGACTCTATTATGTGGAAAAATAGTATTTCTCAGAGTTGGAAGCCAGTGGACTTTAAGGCAGAAAGTCTGCCTATGATGGGCACCTTCTTCTGTTACTGGAGTTTGTACCAGAGCCTGTGTCCTGGCTGCCCTAATCATCCAGGCTCAGTAACTCACCCTCAGGAAGCCAATTAAATGAACCAACTTATTTAGTGACATGACCATCTATAATGCAGGCACTCTAGATGGACAGATCTTTTTGATATCCTAGGAAAGCATATTCTATAGTGTGAATTCTAGGTCAGCCAGGGAGTCACAGTAATGATATTCTTAAAAAGAAGAGAAGAATAATAACACAAAATGTAAAATGACAAAATTAATAAAAATTTAAAACATATTTATTCATGTTGACTAATTTGGAACTGTAAAGAAAACATGCAGTGAATACTCCATCATTGGGATTCTAACAGGCTGAGATAGAAGGAAAATATATGCAAATCTAAATAATCTAATGAACCAAAAAATGCATTTTCACTACTCTAAAACACCCCCACATTCTCAGTTACTTTTTATCATATAATTTAGTCACATAAAAGTAAATGTTTCTCCAATAGAGTCATTCTCCTTTGGAAGACTCAAGTCTTTTCCCACAATGAGATTCCCCAGGAAAATACATTTTTTTTGTTTTTTTGGGGGGGGTACAGGGTTTCTCTGTATTGCTTTGGAGTTGTCCTGGATCTTGCTCTGTAGACCAGGCTGGTTTCTAACTCCCAGAGATCCCCTTGACTCTGCCTCCCAAATGCTGGGATTAAAGGTTGCACCACCAACACTCGGCAGGAATGTAGAATTTTATGGGTTTCAATAGTCAGAGGTCAAAAGTAGATGCCATGAAGATGACGCATGGTCTCCACATAACTGTCATGGTCTAAAACCTGTAATTACATTACAGAATCACACATATAATGGAAATTATTTTGTTTTATTTTGAATAAATCTCTTTGCCATGACGTTAGAAATCATTTCTGGGTATCCCTTTGAAGGCAGTACTAC
>NW_024434468.1:0-6219 GCF_017639785.1 Mesocricetus auratus | reverse complement strand
CTATTGCTTCAAAAACAAATGAATAGGGGGAGATGTGAGGAGCCACCCTCGCTATCGCTATTGCCGTTAGAAGATGGCGCTGACATCTGCTGTCAGTTGGAGTTAACCGTTTAAGCTGTGCCTCTCCCGTGGCGTCATCTGGGGTGATGTGCAAACCACCAATCCCGGCTCTACACGTCTCACTCGGAGCTCCTAGGCTTATATAAGGGGCTGGGTTTCTTAGCTTGGGGTCTCCCTCTAAGAAGCTGATCATCTATCTCTCAAGATGCATTAAAGCTTTACTGCAGAAGGATCCGAGTGTTCTGCGTCGTTCTTGCTGGCGAGACGGTAGCGCGGGACAGCCCCTAACCGTAGAATGTGACTCAGGCCAAATGTTCTGCTTTTCTTTGGAGGAAGCAGAACAGTCTGTGTCCCTGTCTCACTTCTGCCCAGGCTTCATTTCTGCCTCAGATGAACTCAGGAAAAATTGTTTGGGCAGAACACCCAGGAGGTGGACCTGCAATGACCCAAGGAATCCTGGGATTGACACAGGAAGGTCAAGACCGTCAGAGAATGTGGCATGATGAAGACCTGTTGTTCAAATCCTTGCTGGTATAATGGGTAAAACGTTCAGGCATTACACTGGCATGTTACCTGGCAGAATTCACTCAGGCAGTACTCTGGCCAGCCCAGAGTTCCATGAGAACTATTCTGCATGCAGGTGTAAAGGACCCCTTTAAAAGACAGACCCCCCCACCAACTTACTCCCTCTTCTCTCTTACCTCTCTCCACACTTACTTCTCTTACCATGCTTCACTCTTACCTCCCTTCTATATTCACGAACATTTTACTCTCTTGCTCTGCCTTTCATGCCCCATTGTGTCTCTCTCTCCCTGCTCTTGCTCTCCTGCCACTATAGTAAACTATGGTTAATGAACTGTCTATGGTTTGTGCTAAATCCTGCCAGTCCTGGTTCCATCTCACACCTTCTCCATTTTTCTAAATTTAAACTTTTACAAAAGAACAACAGTGAGAGAAGAGTACATGCAGTTCATTCCTATCCTTGTTATCATCTTTATATGAAGGGTCAGCTATTCCATGTTTTTCAGCTAATTCTCCCACTCAGTGAGGAAGGAGGGTGTGAATGATGCCTTCCCAGAAGTCCCTGTAGATATATGAACCCATGAACATTTGTAAAGCCAAATGGCATAGGGCTAAAAGAAATCATGTGGATTCCCAAGAAGTGGCCTGAGAAAGAGGAAATGCATGGAAATCAGGGTAAACCTCAAAGATCAGAGCAGCTATTTTTAAGCTGGATCCCATAAGCCATGACTCTGTCTCCACTCATCATGACTAGATATATGCCTTAGCCTGTATTCCAGCCCCACTCTCCCTGGGAGACATAATGTAGAAGAATGTCCTTCTGTATGCTGTGAATATATGCTTGTCTTATTGGCTGATGAATACATGCTGATTGGCCAGTATCCAGGCAGGAAGTACATGCAGGAATATGAGGTTAGGAGAATTCTGGGAAAAGGAAGGCAAAGAGAAAGTTGCCAGAGAAAAACATTTAGCTACTTAAATGAGGACAGTTACACATCAACAAGGCATGCTTTTAAGTCTTACAAAGAAAAATTATACACTACACCAATTATCTATTTTCAGTATATACCAAAAGTCCAAACATCTATCACCACCACTATCCCATTAGTGGTCCCCTAGTTTACTACAAATTCATACATTCTAGTCCATGCCAACTATCCTGTCTGAAGCAGGCACTGCTTCCTTACAAGAATTCTTCCTGTGTCTTAGGATTTGTGTTCTTTAAGGAAGCAAGGTACTGTTTTTAAACAAAGGTCACGTCATCTTCTTAGTCTTCCAATTTTATTTTCATCCATCTTAAATACAAACTCTGAAGGACTCCTCCTTCTCTGCAATTTCCAATATGGAAACCTCCATAGAAGTTACCAGTGAAACATAAATTGATAATTTTAGTTATGTTTAAAGCAATATGTAACACACATAGCTTTAATCTCAGAACTACTCTCATTTTGGGCTATTTCATTCTCTGTTGTTTATAGCTGAGTACTATTTCGGGGCTTCCTATGAGAGTTTACAAAAGAAAAAAACATGTACCATGAACAGTATGCTTAAAATGATTTGGAGTGGTTTGCTACTTTCATGGCCATACTTAGAAAGAAGTCTTGGGCCATGCAATGTGACAATGTGTCTGGATCTCAGAAAGTAAGGGCATCAGGTTGTGGATAGGGCTTTATGGATGTCATATAAAAGTAAAACTTGAAACCTGGGTGTAATGGTGTGTGCTTTTAATCCCAAATCTTCACATGACTGAAAGAGGAAGAAAGGTCTCTGTGAGTTCAGGCTAGCCTGATATATACACTGAATTCTGATTCAACAAAATCTACATAAAGAAACAAACACTGTCTGAATAAAATAAACAAAAATCATGTGGAAATGTGAAGTAAACCAAGTATTGGTGTTACTCTAAAACCTGGAAAAGTTTGCTCACAAACATTCAAATCAGCAAGGTTAGCTTCTCCAGCTCCAAGAGGAAGTAAGGTTTAACTGCCAGGCAAGAGATGTAAAAATCTAGGTAGCCCAGTCAAACTGTGGACTAGTGCTTTACTGTTTCTTCACTACAGTCTCTGGCACAATGTTAAGGAATTATGAAAGGTTGATGATCTTGACCTTCTGCATATGTCATGTTTATTGGGATGGGCATTTTACTGGCCTGTAAGTCTGTAGATCATAATCCTGCCAGGGGCCATTAGAAGACATATGTAGGCATGAGGGTCCATGAGACTAGAGATTCAACAAGTCAATGAATGGAATGAGAGAGAGAGAGAGAGAGAGAGAGAGAGAGAGAGAGAGAGAGATTTAGAGAAAGCACAAGACTACATAAACCCTGGCATACAGTAGAATCACTCTGGTGAAGATATTTATACCACTAATTACCTACCTTTAATAAATGTGAGAGCATAAATAACAGAATTTAGTACACAGTTCAAATATTAGGAATATACAAGCAAATCTAACACAGACTCAGTAGATAGCAAATAATAACAATCAAAGTTAAAATATAAAATACAGAAAAATTCTTGATGAAATCTACCATGCTTTCATGATCAACATTCTACAGATAATAAGACTGCAGGGAATGTCTCTATAATGAAAAGATAGACTTTCGTGGATTTTTTTATTTGGTTTTGTTTTTTGGCCTTTTTTTGGATAGGGTTTCTCATAGTGTATCTCTAGCCATGCTGGAACTCACTCTGTAGGCCAGGGTGGCATCAAACTCACTAGGACCTGCCTGCTTTTATCTCTAGAGTGCCCGGGTTAAACTACACAAAGCTATCAAATAAGAGTAGACTCAAGAACCCATGAGCTCATAGACTCATAAACTCACTAACTCACGAATGACAAAATGACTGAATTTGCAAAGGAAACAACAAATGAATTCAGAAACTCACAAACAAAGAATGAACAAACAAATGTTTCAATTTAACCAATGAACTCTGAAGATGCTATTTTGGTAACCTCTTCTGACATATAAGTCTTAATGAATTTTTCATGAGGCAACGAGATGGCTCCCAAGAGAACCAGCATGCTATACACTTTCTGAATTTTTTTGTCAAATGTCATTGGTCAATCAAAAACCAGAAAAATTTAGAATGACTCATAGATGTCTTCTAACCAGAGACATAGGGCTAATGCTTCCACTTACTTTCCTCCTGTCATTTGGAGTGAGAAATCCCTAACAATCTGCTGTGCCTGCTGCACAGCCTGTATCCTAGAATATGGCGAGGGTGTCAGAAATGATGACACAGAGACCAGTCAGTTGCGTTAAGAAATCTTTATGCTCCCCAAAATGGGCTCAAGAGTACTTCCCAAAAAAACTTCCCTCCAGAAAAGCTTCTGCCATAAATACACCCATACATGCATGCACACACACCCTTCCTCCTCCTGGCTGGTGGTTAAATCCCTGACACCAGAATCAGCATTAGCAGCAGGGGACAGGAAGAGGTGGCTAGCCATTGGAAAGATCAAAGTCAGGGTGTTTCAGTGAGCACTTATCAGGAACTTATAGCTCCAGTAAACATTTCTTAGGATACTGGATTGTTTTCAGTAAACATTGTCTCACTGCTGCCTGCTCCCAGGCCCATGGAGAAGTGGGTTTCTGGCCAAGGTCTGTTGTTCCCACAACAAACCACATAAAAATATATGCAGGTGCATCCATAGTTATGTCCAGAGGTAGCCCAGATTACAGGAATGTTTCTTTCGTTTTTAATAGATGGTGTAACCCTGAAAGTCAATTTGTTATGGCAGGTAGAGTAAAAGAGCCTACAGATAGACTGAAGTGTAGAGGAAGAGTTATGAGTTTTAGAGAACAGCATGAGGTTGAGACTGGAAAGATATCTCAGCAGTAAAACCACTTGATATTTTTTCCAGAGGATCTGTGTTTGTTAACCAAGATCCACACAGCGACTAACAGCTAACTGTATTCCAATATCAGGGTATTCAGTGCTGTCTTCTGGATTCTGACCATACCTGGCAAACATGTGGTGCACCCATCTATACAAACAAAGAGAACACACATAGGCATGATATAAAAACATAAAATTGAGAGTAGGAGGGAAGGTTAGAGAGAGACAGAGAGACAGAGGGAGAGACAGAGAGAGACAGAAGCACACACGGATGGGTACAGTTCCAAGTTTACACTGAGGAACCCAAAGAATACCCTGGGCAGAAACCTCAGGATTCCTCTTTATTCAATAAGAGCCACAAAAGATCAGAATCATTCAGCCAATCAGAATTACCAGCAACCAGATACCACAGAAATGCTCTCATTTACATACAGAAAATCATTTAATAAGAAATGATGATAGGATGCCCTTCTGTATATATGTTTCTTTTATTGGTTAATGAATAAAACCATGTTTGGCCAATGAGGCAGGAAGATAGAAAGTATTAGGAGATGAAGAGAATTTGGTGCAAGGCATGTTAGGGGCAGGGGTGTTATTTGTTTATTAGAACACCACAGTTAAAAAAAATCAACCTAGGCTAACAGTTTCAAGGCTTCCCTAATGATGTATCCAAACAGGCAGCCAATCAGGGCTTACACAGCTTTTTCTGCTTGACTCTTTTAAAGAGACAGTGCCAACAGAATTTTATCACATTTAAAGAGAACCACATTATAAAAACAGTATGAAAATGGGGAGCCATCCCTTATTTCACCAGTTTCTGATCTGGAGTCCTCAATGAGGATACACTTCAGGTTTCTGTGGCCCTCAAGTGGACAGAAAGGAGTCGGGAGCAAAAAGCTTGGTCAATCTGCCAATCCCCTATTTCCCATTGTACACCTGGGTAATTGACAATGGATGCTTCCCCTCCCCCCATGCCCAACTCCAATCCCCCCACTCACCAACTTAGCGCCAATTAGCTCATTCTGAGTCGTGAGACATCCCTCACCCAAATGGAACCCATGCCCATGGAGAAGACAAGGGGGACTAACTTGCCAGGGTTGGCACTGGGAGATATCACTCTCCATCTTTCTAGTCTAAGACACTTTCCCATTCCTGAGGCTTGCCTGGAGCACGCCAAGGGCCTCTTTCACGCAGATCCATTTTGGGGTTTCCCAAAGTATTTTAAAGATCTAGAAAAGAAGCAGCCACACACTTTGGAGCCAGCTGCAGCCGCCCAGCTCTGTGTGCAGTCCTGGCTCAGGCCCAGAGAGCCAAGCTGGGCACAGGCAGACCAGGGTGGGGCAGGGCGCTGGGCCGCCTGGGTTTTTGCCACATAGGGCAAGATCAGCACGGGAGGGTGGGGGCATTGAGGACCAGGGCAGCACGGAAAGGGGTGTGCCAGGTCAGCAGGGTCCGTGCCTCCCTCTGTGGCTACTGCCCCAACGCCCAGTCCCCGATGTGCCAGCTGGGTGCTCCAGTCCAGGCTGGAGCCCCTCATGCAGCCACCCGACCCCAGCACCAAGGCTCGCTCTCCGCTACCCCGGCCAGAGCTGGCAGTGGCTCATGAAGGAGGCTCAGCGGGACTGGTTACCAGCTATTATTGGTGGCCCACGCCTTTAATCCCAGCACTCAGGAGGCAGAGGCAGGCGGATCTCTGTGAGTTCGAGGCCAGCCTGGTCTACAGAGTGAGTTCCAGGACAGCCTCCAAAAACAATACAGAGAAACCCTGTCTCAAAAAACCAAAAAAAAAAAAAAA
>NW_024434467.1:0-4541 GCF_017639785.1 Mesocricetus auratus | reverse complement strand
ATAATCTTAAAAGTATCTATTGCCTATGGATCTTAGACCAAGAATCTAAGATAGGTAGGATCAATGTAGTAAAAATGGCAATCCTGCCAAAAGCAATCTACAGATTCAATGCAATCCCCATTAAAATCCAAGCACAATTCTTCACAGACCTTGAAAGAACAATAATCAATTTTGTATGGAAAAACAAAAGACCTGTGATAGCCAAAACAATCCTGTTCAACAAGGCAACATCCGGAGGCAATACCATCCCTGACTTCAAGCTCTATTATAGAGCTATAGTCCTGAAAACAGCTTGGTATTGGCACAAAAATTGACAGGTAGACCAATGGAACTGAATTTAAAACCCGGATATTAACACACACACGTACTAACATCTGATCTTTGACAAAGAAGCTAAAAATATACAATGGAATAAAGAAAGCATCTTCAACAAATGGAGCTGGCCTAACTGGTGGCTGGCATGTAGAAGAATGCAGATCGATCCATGTTCATCGCCATGCACAAAACTTAAGTCCAAATGGATCAAAGACCTCAACATAAATCCAGCCACACTGAACCTCTTAGAAGAGAAAGTGGGTGGTACCCTTGAACGAATTGGTAAAGGAGACAGCTTCCTGAACATAACACCAGAAGCACAGACAGTGAGATCAACAATTAATAAATGGGACCTACTGAAACTGAGAAGCTTCTGTAAGGCAAAGGACACAGTCAGCAAGACAAAAAGGCAGCCCACAGAATGGGAAAAAATATTCACTAATCCCACATCTGACAGAGGGTTGATCTCCAAAATTTACAAAGAACTCATGAAGCAAGTCTCCAAAACAGCAAAGGACCCAATTAAGATGTGGGCTGCAGAACTAAATAGAGAGTTTTCAATAGAGGAGTCTAAAATGGCTGAGAGGCACTTGAGAAAGTGCTCAACGTCCTTAGCCATCCGGGAAATGCAAATCAGAAAAATGTGAATAAACCTACCACAAGACCCAGCAACTGCACTCTTAGGCATATATCCAAAAGATGCCCATTCATATAACAAAGATGTCTGTTCCACTATGTTCATAGCAGCTTTATTTGTAATAGCCAGAACTTGGAAGCAACCTAGATGTCCCTCACCCGAAGAGTGGATAGAGAAAATGTGGTACATCTACACAATGGAGTACTATTCAGCAGAAAAAAATAATGGAATCATGAGATTCGCCGGCAAATGGATGACACTAGAAGAAACCATCCTGAGTGAGGTAACCCAGTCACAAAAAGAGAAACATGGCATGTACTCTCTCATATATGGATTTTAGTCATAGATCTGGGGAGTGCCAGCCTACAATCCTATGGCCAGAGAGTCTGGGAAACAGTAACTTCATTTACTGGCTGGTTAAGTACTGAGCTGAACTCAAGAAAGCCAGTATCAGAGAGGGAGGACTGATGATCAAAGGGATTAAGACTGGGCTGGTTGAACCCCAGAAACAGCTGACCAGACAAAGGTTAACTCTTGAATCCCAGGCATCAGCCTGGGAATCCAGCATGGGACTGATCAAGACCCCCTGAATCTGGGTGTCAGTGAGGAGGCCTAGGTAATCTATTGAGCCTTGGACAGCATATCAGTACCCATCCAAATTATACACACGGTCTCTGGACTCCCATAGAACAATGTGAGGTGCACTCTCACCCTGAACTCTTGGGGAAGGGTCTAGGCCCTGCCCTATATGAAATGACAGACTATGGACACCCCTATGGAGGGCTTCACCCTCCCTGGGGGAATGAGGGGATAACGGGGGGGGATGGGGGGAGGGCACGGGAGGAGGGGAGGGAAAGGGAGAGGGACCTCATACTGACTTGTGAAGCAACCTTGTTTCTTATCTAAATTTAAAATGGAAAATAAAAAAAATATTAATAAAAAAATATAGTCACAGCAACACAAAAATAAGAAATGGACAGAGTTAGACTTCAAATTGATTACTGAATAAAAACATTTAACCAAAAAAATAAAATAAAATAATTTGAAGATGAGAAAAAAAAGTATAGAAAAAGAAATTCAAAATAGAAGGAAGCAAGCAATTTTGTGTAAGAAACAAAACTGGGGAAAAATCAGGGGAAAATCAGTACAAACTGTAGTGTATGCACATACACAACAATTTCAGTCCTATTAAGTCAGATGGTATTTTCTCCGTAGATTCACAGTAGGCTGAATGTGAGAATCTGGGAACAGGTATATCAGCTCTGAGTGTTCCAAAGTATGGTGTGTTTCACACTAGTTAGGAAATCACTCTAAATACTGTATCCTAAATTATAGACCAAACAAATGTCCATGTGACTTCTCTTTCCTCATCCCATAACTAGGAAGAAAAATAATCAATCACTGAAAGATTTTGACAAGAAGCCACATGTTACAAAGGTGATGACAAGGCATTGCATAGAAACTCCTTCTGAAAGACCCACTGGAGACAAGATTCAGAAGATAAACTGCTTTGGAACAGTGAGAAAAAGGACTAAGCCAGAAGAGGAGAAAGAAACCATGGTAAGTGCATCTGGAACGTTGGGAAACGTTTGTACTATGTATACTTTAGAAAGTGTATTTAAGCATGTTGCTGTGTGTCTATAACTTACTTTCTCTAATAGAAGCTATGTAATCTGGGAAGTCCTCTTCTCTCAATTTATTGTCCAATGAGAGCATCTGATATGCTCCCTTGTACATGCTCAATATCATGAGTAGCCTGATATTTGCCCAGTTTACCGTCTGTGCGTTTTAAATGGCATATATTTACCTATGCACCCAATGCTGAATGAGCTAGGAACTTAGTGCCTCATGCATTCTAAGCATGAGTGTTTTGCTTAAGTAAAACCTAGAATTTACTGATGTATTCTTGGAATGCTCACTACCAATAGCCATTTCATAGATTGGAGAAGTTTATCCAAGTGCTTTACACTTGAAATGTATCACCAGCCTTCATTTTACTTTTGGCATTTAGGCACCATGTCTCCAGCTTTCACTGGTTGACCTGAATCTATTTGAGTGGACAAAGTGTTATTTAAACACATGTTCCTTTCCCTGGATATTTCTGAGTGATATTTTCAATGTTGAGAGGCACACTATGCTAGCCACTGTAATTATTTATAATCACATTTATTTACCTGTGCAATACTGTATGAAATGTGCCCTGTGTTCTGTAAAGCAAAGGACATAGTCAGCAAGACAAAAAGGCAGCGCACAGAATGGGAAAAAATATTCACTAATCCCACATCTGACAGAGGGTTGATCTCCAAAATTTACAAAGAACTCAAGAAGCAAGTCTCCAAAACACCAAAGGACCGTTTTAAAAAGTGGGCTGCATAACTAAATAGAGAGTTTTCAATAGAGGAGTATAAAATGGCTGAGAGGCACTTGAGAAAGTGGTCAACATCCTTAGCCATCCGGGAAATGCAAATCAAAACAACTCTCAGATACCATCTCACTCCTGTCAGAATGCCTAAAATCAAAAACACCAATGACAATTTATGCTGGAGAGGATGTGGTGAAAGGGGGACACTCCTCCATTGCTGGTGGGAGTGCCAACTGGTTCATCCACTTTGGAAATCAGTATGGAGATTCCTCAGAAAATGGGAATAAACCTACCACAAGACCCAGCAACTCCACTCTTAGGCATATATCCAAAAGATGCCCATTCACACGACAAAAATGTCTGTTCCACTATGTTCATAGCAGCTTTATTTGTAATTGCCAGAACTTGGAAGCAACCTAGATGTCCCTCACCTGAAGAGTGGATAGAGAAAATGTGGTACATCTACACAATGGAGTACTATTCAGCAGAAAAAAATAATGGAATCATGAGATTCGCAGACAAATGAACGACACTAGAAGAAACCATCCTGAGTGAGGTAACCCAGTCACAAAAAGGGAAACATGGCATGTACTCTCTCATATATGGATTTTAGACATAGATCTGGGGAGTGCCAGCCTTCAATCCTATGGCCAGAGAGTCTGGGAAACAGAAACTTTATTTAGTGGCTGATCGAAGAAGAGGCAGACTCCCTTGGTTAAGTACTGAGCTGAACTCAAGAAAGCCAGTAACAGAGAGGGAGGACTGATGATCAAAGGGATTAAGACTGGGCTGGTTTAACCCCCAGAAACAGCTGACCAGACAAAGGTTAACTCTTGAATCCCAGGCATCAGCCTGGGAAGCCAGCATGGGACTGATCAAGACCCCCTGAATTTGGGTGTCAGTGAGGAGGCCTAGGGAATCTACTGAACCTTGGGCAGCAGATCAGTACCCATCCCAAGTATACACATGGACTTTGGACTCCCATAGAACAATGTGAGGTGCACTCTCACCAGAACTCTTGGGGAAGGGTCTAGGCCCTGCCCTATATGAAATGACAGACTATGCACACCCCCATGGAGGGGCTCACCCTCCCTGGGGAAATGAGGGTATAACGGTGGGGGGGAGGGCTCGGGAGGAATGGAGGGAATGGGAGAGGGACCTGGAACTGACTTGTGAAGCAACCTTGTTTCTTATCCAAATTTAAACTGGAAAATAAAATTAAAAAAA
>NW_024434466.1:0-548 GCF_017639785.1 Mesocricetus auratus | reverse complement strand
TTATAAACTAAAGGTAAAAGGATGTGTGATATTTTACACATGTACCTTATTGAAAACTAAAGATACAATGATGTGTGAGATTCTACATATGCACATTATTGAAAAGTAACAATACAACGCTGTGTGAGATTCAACACCGGAACCATATAGAAAACTACCAATAAAAGCTGTGTGACTATATACAGGTGTAACTTATTGAAAACTAAAGATACAACACTGTGTAATTCTACACGTGTACCTTATTGAAAACTAAAGATAGAACGTTGTATGAGATTCTACATGTAGAACTTATTGAAAACTAACGATACAACACTGTATAAGATTCTACACGTGCAACTTATTGAAAACTAATGCTACAACGCTGTGTGATATTCTACACGTGTAACTTATGGAAAACTAACGATACAATGCAGTGTGAGATTCAACACGTATTCCTTATCAAAAACTAGCGATACAATGCTGTGTGAGAATCTACACTTGTACCATATTGATAACTAACGATACAGTACTGTGTGAGAAACTATAAGCATAACTACTTGAAAACTAGC
>NW_024434465.1:0-851 GCF_017639785.1 Mesocricetus auratus | reverse complement strand
AGAAATTGAATAAAATACATTTTTAAGTCTATTTGGATAAGGGAAGATTCAGTCCTCTAATGGAAGGGAAATCCCAATGGTGACTCAGGTTCCAGTGGGAATCTTAACTGATTCTGTAAGTCATATGCATATGGTGTATGTGTGTGTTAGTGTGATGTGTGTGTATGTGTGTGTGTTTGTGTGTGTGTAATATTGTATGTAATATTGTATCTTACTGCTGATTGAATTTTCAGCTTCATACAGACTAAGTAAGCACTCTCCTGCTAATCTATATACCTAGCCTGCTTTTTTTTGTTTTTTCAAGACAGGGTTTCTTTGTGGCTTTGGAGACTGTCCGGGACCTAGCTCTTGTAGATCAGGCTGTACTCCAACTCAGAGAGATCCACCTGCCTCTGACTCCCGAGTATTGGGATTAAAGGCATGTGCCACCACCAACTGACCTATCCCTAGACTTCTTTAAACTTTTAATTTTGAGACAGGGTATCACTAAGTTACCTAGAATAGCCTTGAACTAGTCATCCCCTGCCTCATCTCTCCAAGTATCTGGGATTGTAAATCATATCTAAGGAACTCTCAGGGACACACCTTACTATGCTTTCTCAGCATGTGTGTGCAGTGGAGTGGATGTGTGTAAAGCCCTTCAGTTCTTCCATTTAGTCTTGAATTCAGCAGAAGAAATCTAAGATGTGCTGCCCGTGCTCCACTGCACTGTAGCTCTTCAGTCGTTCACGCCTTCCAGGACAGTCCAGTCTGCTGTGGGTAGGAAGAGCACAGGCCACAGAGTCTAGAGAGGATTCACCTGTCTCCTCACCAGGACCATCTGGGACAGCCACTTCTGGGAATTCCAATTT
>NW_024434464.1:0-33355 GCF_017639785.1 Mesocricetus auratus | reverse complement strand
CTGGCTGGACAGTCCAGCTGTGGATTCTGGGGAGGGGTGCTGGCTGGGCAGTGGTGGATTGTCAGAGGAAGATGGGAAAGGGGCATGGTGTCCAGCTGTGGTGTCCAGTCAGTGTGAGGCTAAAGATAAGATTCCCAGGTCTTGTGCTGAGGAGTGGCCAGAGTAAAGGTGTTTTAAAGGGTCAACTTAGAAGCCAGATGTGGTGATAGTCCAAGCACTCAGGAGGCTGAGGCAGGTGGATCTCTGTGAGCTTGTGACAAACCTCTCCACATGACCAATTTCAGGTCAGTCAGAGTCACCCACACACACAGAGAGAGACAACCAGAGAGATAGGAAGGGAGGGAGGGAGGGAAGGTAGGTGTGGGGGAAGTGTTGAGATTAGGTTTCATGAGATGGAACATTTAGTCACTTCTCGGGCATCTGAGGTTTCTGGAGTACATAAGACTTAGGTTGTGTAGGTGTTCAGGGGAATTAGGGACATAGATTGTCTGGAATGCAGTGCCAGGAGCTTTTTACAGCAAGGATTTCAAATGATACCGGTGTAGCAGCCCTGATAGCAAGGATTACTTTGAATGAAAGGGGTCTGAGATCAGAGGGCAAAGGTTTAGTACTTCTGCATGGAGGGGGTACAAACTAAACAGGAGCAAAATCACTCCAAAGGAAGTGAGACACTTGTCAAAGAATGGTCAGCTCCTCTCTACTAAGACACAGCTGAAAGAGGAGGCGCAGTTTGACTCCTTGAGAACACATAATTGTCACCTCTATGGCCTTATGCATACAATGGTATCATTGAATAAGATCAGTTGAAGGACAGAAGAGCAGCTTCTGGTCTGTGGCAAGCTCTAAAAAAAAAGTGTCAGCAATGGTTTTGCTCAGTCTGTGGCTCCTGTCAGGGGCGTGGCTACCTAGGTCCCTACAAACAACCTGATTGCCATCCAGGGACACAAGCACTTGTTGGTGTCACTAAGCTAAGATGGTGTTCCCTGGCTTCTGGTGGCTCCTGTCTGCCTGTCTTCTGTCCTGGTGTTGCAACACCTGGGAGCTTGAGGATCATGACCGGGAGTCAGAATCATCACTAACCCCTCTGGTGATGTACTTTCAGAAAGGTAAGTGAGGAGCTGGTGGGCAGAGGGCAAGCGATACTCTTCCTTTCCCTGTCTGGGTTCGAATCAGCCAAGCCAGAGCTGGAAGGGCGAGGACAGCGATTCCTTAGCATCCGCCTGACCCAGGTGTTGGGATTTGGGGGCCCTCTGCACTGGAAGGAAGGGAGCCAGGTGTCTTTGGTGAGCGCTCAGGGAGAGCTGTGCACGTCTAGGGATTTATGCTGTCCTTGTTAAAATCCTAGCAGCGACGGCATCAGCCAGCAGCATCTGACAGTCAGGCCATTGGTCCCTGCAGAGCCGGGCGGCGCGCTCATGCTTTTATTCCTTCACACACTGGACAGAGATCTACCAGGCACCTGCACATATGTCCTTTATACAGCCACCACACAGCGCGACCACACCATGACAGGCTGAATTCTCTGCCCTTCTGGAACTTACTTTCCAGTGGGGAAACACACTATAAAGAAATAAGGGAAAGTGTCCTGTGGTGATGAGTGCAGTGGAGACAGACAGAGAGCCTGGAAGGAGCTGGAGCTGGAGGTGTGAGTGTGAGCTTGTAGAGACAATGTTAGGAAAAGACTCTCCCAGAGACTGACACTGAGCAGGTCTGAAGGGGACGAGGGAAGATGCCGTGTGGATGTGTGGTTAAAGGAACAGCAGAGACAAAGGCCCTGAGTTGAGCAAGTGATGTCGACAGTGCAGCAGGAGTTAGGGAGCACGGGAAGGGGGGGTGGGGATGGGGGGCATCTGCTGGGGCTCTCAAGATAGTGGAAGGACTTGGAATTGGACTAGATGATTAGAAAGTGAAGTTGTTTTATTAAGATGGAACAGCTTATAGGGTGAGAACATCTGAGAGTATTTCGTGTGTGTGTGTGTGTGTGTGTGTGTGCGCGTGCGCGTGCGCACACGCACTCACAGGCCCTGACATTCATGAATGCACAGGTCAGCACATGTGGAGTCCTAAGGACAATATTTGGGAGTCAGTTCTCTCTTTCTCCTATGTGGATCCCAGGGATGGAACTCAGGTCATTGTGCTTGGCAGCAGGTGTCTTTACCCACTGTAGGAACATGTCAGCCTTGTGTATTGACTTCTTTAACCCCATATGGTTCATGGTAATTTAGAATTTTCTATGTAGCCCAGGATACCCTTGAAATCCCATTCCATTTGCTTCTACCTCCCAAGTGCTGGGATTGCAGTCATGTGTTACTATGACTGGCTAATTTGATATTTGGAGGCAATGTCTCATGTAGCCCAGGATGTCCTTGATCTTGACATGTAGCCAGTTATGGCTTTTTTGCCTTTCTCTTTCTGGCTGTTTCATTTGTTTTATATTTTATTTTAAGACAGGGTTTCATTTTGCATCCAAGGCTGTCTTGGAGCTCACTATGTAGGGCAGGCTAGCCTGAAATCCCCAGTGATACCCTACCCTCAACCTTCTGAGTGTTGGGGTCACAGGAACTGAGGGGCCAGTTTCCCCAAGAGAGTCTTCCTTCTCCTTTCCATGTTGTGGGGTTCCAAAAAATGTAGCACTATGTCCAGCTGTGTAGTCCAGGCTGACTGAGAATCAGGATCCCCTGTCCCACCCTGGAGCACTGGGATGATGGACATGTGAGGACACACCCAGCTTTGATTTAGTGAATCTGATGCCCTTTCCACAGACCTGGCAGGGGTTACAGGGGCGTTTTCTAGGGTGGGGACTTTACTTTAGAGCCATTGGCCTCTGGCTTGAATATAAAGTCCTGTCCTGGGTTAAGGTCACCCAAGGAGTGAATGTGCCAGGAGTGGGAACACCTAAGCTTCTGGAGATGGAGTTGACAATGAGGAAACAGCTCAAGAGGGAGACGTGAGGGAACATCCTGAGGGGAGGATGGAGGTCAGGAGAGTTCACCGTCCTGGAAACCAGTGAAGAAAATGTTCTCTGAAGCAGGAACAAGCCAAGAGAGATGGCTGACATCTGCAGCCCCAGGACTGGAGAGACCTAGGAAGGTAGATGACTGCAAGTTGAAGGCCAGGGTGGGTTATCTAGAGATTCTAGTGAGTTTCTGCACAGCCTGGAGTGATACCCCACCGCAAAAACTAACAACAAAAGTCACATCTGTAACAACAATGAATAGGACGATATTAGATCATTGGACCACAAGTGGACAGGTCTATCAGGAGCAGCTTGGAAACTGATTATTGGACTTAGCCACGTGAAGACCTGTGTCCATCTTGACAGAAGCAGTTAGGGGCTGAACTTTTTGGACTGGGATAAAGAAAATCACAGAGAGGAATTAGAGTCAGTGAACAGGGACAACTCTTGCAGGGCTGCTTCAGCCCCAAGTCAGGTTCACAGAGGACATGAGATAGATGCTGCCATGTCCATCTATCTATTCGAGCTGTCACTGAGCAAAGCTGCGTTGTCCTGGAATGCTTGTGGTGCAGGAGTGAAAGAATTCACCAGAGCAGAACTGACATTAGAGTTTAATGCAGAATAGACAGTGTGGACAGAAACACAGCAGGCTGGATCTTTGTTTTGAGGCAGAGTCCCTCTATGTAGCCCTGGCTGTCCTGGGACTCACTCTGTAAACCAGGCTGGCCTTGAACTCACAGAGATCCAGTTGCAAGGATTGAAAGCATGTGTCATCAGAGTACTGATGGCAGACTGATTCCTAATGAGTAGAAATGCACACCGCAGGAGTGGGCACTCTCACCTCAGTTAAGAACAGTTACTCGTCCTCACTTCATTTTGCCCTCTGTGTAGTTGTTTGAGTAGACAAGGGGGCAGCTCACTACCTGTCAAGCAGTGACTCCTTTGTTCATGTGAGGTGCAGGCTCTTTAAGCTCTAACTGTTTGTGAAGTACCACAGGTCACTCTGTCAGGATCTGAGGAGTTGGGGGTTGGTTTTCAGTTTTACTCTTTGTTTGTTCGCCTCAGGCACTTCATGTGCCTCATCCTGGTCCTGGCAATCCTCCTGCTTCAGTCTTCTGAGTGATAAGATTACAGATTTGTGTCACCACACCTGACCCCCCTTTGTTGTTTTTATTAATGTGCTAAGTAGCCGAGAATAACCTTGCACTTCTAATCCTCCTCCCTCTGCCTCCAAGTGCTGGGACCATATGTGTGTTCCCCTTGCCCAGTTTATACAGTCCTGGGGTCCTGTCTGGGACCCGGTGCATGCTGGGCAAGCACTGTATCAGCAGGGCTCCTTCTCCGGGCCCCGACGGCCTTGCAGCTCGTTAGCAGCTGACAGAGTGCTATGCAGTAGATGGTCTTTTACCTGTTCCTGCTGAGGGGACATCCATGTGACATCAGCGTCACTGTTTTCAGTGCACAATTCACCACCATGGAGCCTGTTCACCAGCTGAGGCAAACACAACTTCCCTCTAGTTTTAGAGTTGTCAGCACTCAGGAAAACCTCCATATGGTTAAATCAATGTCTCCTTCCTCTCCTCCCACTCCTGATAGCCTCCTGCCGATTCCCTATGCTGTGGTTTTCTCATTCTGGACAGAACCGGTGAAGGCACCAGATGATTTGTCTTTTGTGTAGGGTTATTTTACAGGATGTGCTTGCTGGGAGCACACTTCAGTCCTTCATGTCTACTCATGGATGAATAGTATTCCATTATGTGACTATGCCACAGGTTAGTCAAGAGTAATGGATATTTCCCCTGTTTGTTCCTTTTGCTATTATCACAGTGTTACTGTGAACATATGTGAGAGGTTTTATCTGAATGTATGTTTTCATTTTCTTGGTTATAAAGGTAGGAGTAATTGCTTAGTAACTTTTCAGGCACAGCCACACTTTCCCACAAGGTTTGCATTGTTACATTTCCACCAATAGGACTTAATTGTTATCATTTCTCCAAGTCCTCAACGTCTGTCTGGGTAGGAATCAGAATGGTGTTCTTTTATCTTGCATTTCATTAAAGACCAGTGCTGCTTTTGCCTTTTTGTCTTCTTGTCTTCTTCTTCTTCTTCTTCTTCTTCTTCTTCTTCTTCTTCTTCTTCTTCTTCTTCTTCTTCTTCTTCTTCTTCTTCTTCTTCTTCTTCTTCTTCTTCTTCTTCTGCTGCTGCTGCTGCTGCTGCTCCTCCATTTCCTTTTTTATGATTTTATTTACTTTGATGTTTTTGAGGTTATTGATTTTTTAAAAATTTTATGTGTAAAAGTGTTTTGCTTGCAAATTTGTCTGTACACCATGTGTATGCAGTGCCCACAGAGGTCGGAAGAGTGTGTCTGATTCCTTTGAATTGTTACAGACAGTTGTGAGCCACCACGTGGGTGCTGGGAGGAGCGGTCAGGGCTCTTAACTGCTGAGCCATTTCTCCAGCTCTGTTTATTTACTTTGAAAGAGGGTCTAATTATAGGCATGAAACTCATTGTGTACAGTAGGCTGGACTTCATCTCCAAAAGACCTTCCTGCCTCTGCCTCCAGAATGTTGGAAGGAGGGCATCCACCACCATGGAAGACTAATTTTAATTTTTTTTAAGTTGGGTATGGAAACATGGCTGAGTAGCTAAGAGCATCACATGCTCTTGCAGAAGACCTAGGTAGGGTTCCCAGCACCCACACGGCAGCTTAGAACTGCTTTTGCCTCCAGCTCCAGAGAATACAGTGCCCTCTTCTTGACTCTTTAGGTAACAGCACACAGGCAATACACATAGAGGCAGAACACAGACACAAAATAAAGCTTAAAAAATCTTAAAAATGTGTTTATGTATATGTATTTGTGTGACTGTCTTATGTGAGGGAACCCACAGAGGTCAGAAGAAACAGTTGAGCCCATAGTTGTAGTTACAGGGGTTTTGAGTCAGCAACCTTAGTGCTGGGACTTGTGTCCTCCGCAAAAGCAATGCACAGCTTATCCATCTAAGCATCTCTTCAGTCTACCCCACCCCACACTAGTTTTCTTTCTTTTCTGGGGGGCGGGTGTTGCTTGTTTGTTTGTTTTTCCAGGCAGGGTTTCTCTACGCAGCCCTTGCTTTCCTGGAACTCACTCTATAGACCAAGCTGGCCTTGAAATCAAGAGAACCACCTGTTTCTGCCTCCCCAGTACTGGGATTAAAGACCTGTGCCACCACACCAGGCCTCAGGCATTATTTCTTAATTCTACTACTTGTCTCAATAAGTTATAAGAATTCTTTATATCTCTTGGACACTGAACTCAGATACATGTTTCACAAATATTCTCTTTTATCTGAAGCTGACCTCATCCACTAGCTTCCAGCTTTTTTTTTTTTTTTTACTGTGGGTTGAGACCCTATGGGGGATTATGTAACTGAATGTGGGGTTGAGAATAATGTGGCAACAGTATTCTGAATGCACAAAAATGAAAAATTAATTTGAAATCGAGGGTGAAGTGAAGGGAGCTGTTCTGGCAGGATTTGCATCTCCCACTCCACTGGCCTTGGTTCTGAACACCAAACACATGCACTTTGCACTGTGCATGCTGTGCTGCCATGAATGCCAACAAATGCGGCCTCAAACACTCTGCTCAGACTGAAGGCTGCTGCGTGTTGTGAGCTCCAGATCTTTTATTGTGTATACAATGTTTATGCCCTGTTTATGCCCTTATAGAAAGTGTGGTTTAGTTACCAGAATCAAGGACTTTAAAAATATTCTTCAGCATGTAAACACCAAATTAATGTCTCTTTGTATTGTATTGTGTTATTTTTTGTGCTGATGTTTTTTCTTTCTTTCTTTCTTTCTTTCTTTCTTTCTTTTTTTTTTTTTTTTTGGTTTTTCGAGACACGGTTTCTCTGTATTGTTTTGGAGGCTGTCCTGGAACTCACTCAGTAGACCAGGCTGGCCTCAAACTCAAAGAGATCTGCCTGCCTCTGCCTCCTGAGTGCTGGGATTAAAGGTATGCGCCATCAATGCCTGGCGTTTTTTTAAAAAAAAGTTATTATTATTATTTAATTTAACATTTTGCACATGTTACTCTCAGTTCCCTCTCCCTCCCCTCCTCCCCTGACCCCCCAATCCCCTTAACCCCCATCCCACTCTATCCCCCCTCCGCTCTCCAGGGAGGGTAAGGGCTTCCATGAGGGATTTTCAGTCTGTCATATCATCCAGGGCAGGGCCTAGGTCTTCCTCCATGTGTCTAGGCTGAGATAGCATACCTTCATGTGGAATGGGCTCCCAGAACCTATTTGTATGCCAGGAATAAATACTGCTCTACTCTCCAAGTTCCCACAGATTGCCACGGCATCTTCTCTGACACCCGGGTTCGGGAGGGGGGTGTCTGAACCAGTCCCAGTCCCATGCCGGCCTCAGTTGGGGTCCATTCGTTCCCCCTTGTTTAGGTCAGTTGCCTCTGTGGGTTTCGCCAGCCTGATATTTTTTAAAAAAATTTATTTATTTATTTTTTATTTTAAAACTTAAATTAGAAACAAGGTTGCTTCACATGTCAATTCCAAGTCCCTCTCTGTTTCTCTCCCCTCTCGCCAGCCTGATCTTGATTCCTTTGCTCATCACTCCTCCTTGCAGCTGGGTTCCAGGAGTTCAATTAGGTTTTTAGCTGTGGGTATCTAACTTTGCTTCCATAAGCCACTGGATGAGGGTTCTAGGATGGCATATAAGGTGGCCATCAATCTCATTATCATGGGAAGGCATTTAAGGTAGCCTTAATGCCAGTTGATGTCATTCTTGTAGATCTGTGAAGATCTCACTAGTGCCAGATTTCTCCTCCAACTTATAATGGTTCCCTCTGTTATGGGATCTTTCATCCTTCTCTCTTCTATTCTTACCCTGGCTCAACCTTCCTGCCCTCCATGTCCTCCTCTCCCCTCCTCTTTTCCCTCTTTCTTTCTCCCATATCCTTCTGCCCTCCCCCCAATCCAATTAGGAGGTTTCATCCCATAGCCCTTCTCCGGGTTATCATGCATATCTCTCTTAGGGTCCTCCCTGCTTCCAAGACTCTCAGGTGGTAGGACTGTAGGCTATCAATGCCCTGCTCTGTGTCTAAAATCCATAAATGAGTGAGTACATGCCATGTTTGTCTTTTTCTGACTGGGTTATCTCACTCTGGATGGTTTCTTCTAGTGTCATCCATTTGCCTGCAAATTTCAAGATTCCATTGTTTTTTCTGCTGAGTAGTCCTCCATTGTGTAAATGTACCACATTTTCTCTATCCACTCTTCAGTTGAGGAGCATCTAGGTTGCTTCCAGGTTAGGCTATTACAACTAATGTTGCTATGAACATAGATGAGGAGATGTCCTTGTTGTATGAATGTGCATTTTTTGGGTATATGCCTAAGAGTGGAAATGCAAGGTCTTGTGGTAGACTGATTCCCATTTTCCTGAGGAATCTCCATACCAATCTCCAAAGTGGCTGCACAAGTTGGCACTCCCACCAGCAGTGGAGGAGTGTTCCCCTTTCTCCACATCCTCTCCAGCATAAACTGTCTTTGGAGTTTTTGATTTTAGCCATTCTGATGGGAGTGAGATGGTATCTCTCTCTTTTTTTAAAAGACAATTCACTGTACACATTTTATTTACAGTTTTGTACACTGTCTTAATATGGATGGGACCGCTTTTCTACAAGAGTCAAAGCAAATACCCTAAGTAATACAAAGTGTTAAAGTACAGCGTAAAGACACAAAAACAGACATACTAATTCTAGGTAGGAATGTAATTATGGTGTTACATTTTTTTTTATTTTTTGGTTTTATGAGACAAGGTTTCTCTGTATTGTTTTGGACGCTGTCGGTCCAGCCTGGCCTCGAACTCACAGAGATCCGCCTGCCTCTGCCTCCCGAGTGCTGGGATTAAAGGCGTGCGCCACCACTGCCCGGCTGGTGTTACATTTTTATAGTCCACAATTATGTTTAGGGGTCACACAAACATAAAATCACTGATTTGAATGAAACGCATAAATCTGTAGCAAAGCTTTGTAGTTACAAAAAAATAAAATTACCAAAGAATGCACAAATTTAATGTTTATTCCACCTTTCTGTCATATTCCTGGATCCTTCACCAATGATACATCAGGAAAAAACAAAGACAAAACAAATGAAAACTGAAATCAGAATCACTAATGTTATCTAGGAGGGAAGCAAATAAATTAAACTCTAGTAGCCACCAGCAAGAGGACAGCAAGAGGAATGATGGGAAAGGAAACAAGGTTGCTAGAAAACTGTACTCAGACTCTCACCAGCAAATCACACTCCTGCACGGAGTGGAACAGAAACAGGTCTTTTCCTGCTAAGGTAACAGAATTGCAAGTTCTTTTTGGAATACTGTGGAAAGGCAAATGTGTGTATCATGGTAATTCTAACCAGCTGTTACAGTACGGGCCAGGAACACATCTGCAGTTCTCGGTGACATATACTGTAATTCTTTGATTGGGATAGTGGACACACTAGCAAAATTTGGGGGTGGGGGGAAGAAATGAACATAGAGGTACAAGACAAAGGCAAATGAGACTTCTCTTATGTCTTAGCAACATTTGGATGGAATCAAACTTCAGTGCAGTCCACTCTGCTTGGACGAGGCTTTGGTTCAGCTCCCAGTCTCGATTGTGTGAGGCAGTCTCCTGTGAGAATACTCAGGTGTCTTCTTACACAACAAACCAATTTTTAGTGGTGGAGCTGCTCTTCGTAGCTGTGTCTGTGTGGGACTGATAACCAATTACTACCTTTGGAGGAAGTCCTAACCTGACCTCGTATACCCTCCCTATGTGTGTGTGTCTGTTTTCACATTCAGTCGTCCATATTGCCATCTTATCGCCTTTAGCTCTAACATTAACAACAGCTCCACGTACATCATCAGTGTAGTCATTAAAAGATTCTCCAATAAGGCACTGCAGTGTTTCTAGCCAAAAGCGATCGAGATCACTTCATCTCTGCTGTTTGTTCAGTGTAATCAGCCATCGTCCTCCCCGTTTGTTCTTCTCATCTTCCCACATAGGCTCAATACCATCCTTAAAAAGTGAGTAGTCACAGCCAGGCATTAAATTACTAGACAACTGGATATGGTTGTATAAAGCCCAAAAGTCTTCAACTGTATCAAATTTAGAGATCAATCGAAGGTTTGCTTGCCAAGTTTTGCTTTTATCATTTTTAAAAAACAAGCGTGCCCACCTGTTCTGAGGAGGGTGTTTGATATAGTGCTCTGGGTTGGCAACCTCCTGATTAGATTCTGTTTTTCCTCTTCTGCAGGTGGGGGATTAGTAGTAGGGGTGGTTTCAGTTCCACAGTGGCCATCTTAGATCGATCTCAAGATGGTATCTCAGAGTTGTTTTGATTTGCATTTCCCAGATGGTTAGGAATGTTGAACACTTTCTCAAGTGTCTCTCAGCCATTTTAGTCTCCTCTATTGAGAATTCTCTATTTAGTTCTATACCCCATTTTTTGATTGGCTCCTTTGGTGTTTTGGAAACTTGCTTCTTGAGTTCTTTGTAAATTTTGGAGATCAGCCCTCCGTCAGATGTGGGGTTAGTAAATATCTTTTCCCAATCTGTGGGTTGCCTTTTTGTCTAGCTGACTGTGTCCTTTGCCTTACAGAAGCTTCTCAGTTTCAGGAGGTCTCATTTATTAATTGTCGATCTAAGTGTCTGTGCTACTGGAGTTATGTTCAGGAAGCGGTCTCCTGTACCAATTTCTTCAAGGGTGCCTCCCACTTTCTCTTCTAACAGGTTCAGTGTGGCTGGATTTATGTTGAGGTCTTTGATTCATTTGGACTTAAGTTTTGTGCATGGCAATAGACATGTATCTATCCGCAGTCTTCTACATGCCAGCCTCCAGTTATGCCAGCACCATTTGTTGAAGATGCTTTCTTTTTTCCATTGTATATTTTTAGCTTCTTTGTCGAAAATGAGATGTGCATACATGTATGGGTTAATATCAGAGTGTTCAATTTGATTCAATTGGTCTACCTGTCTATTTTTGTGCCAATACCAAGCTGTTTTCAGGATTACAGCTCTATGGTAGAGCTTGAAGTCAGGGATGGTGATGCCTACAGATGTTGCTTTGTTGAATAAGGGTGTTTTGGCTATCCTGGGTCTTTTGTTTTTTCATACAAAGTTGATTATTGTTCTTTCAAGATCTGTGAAAAATTGTGCTGGGATTTTAGTGGGGATTGCATTAAATCTGTATACTGCTTTTGGTAAGATTGCCATTTTTTCTATATTGATCCTGCCTATCCAAGAGCCTGGGAGGTATTTCCACCTTCTGGTGTCTTCTTTAATTTCTTTATTTACAGATTCAAAGTTCTTGGAATACAGGTCTTTCACTTGTTTGGTTAGCGTTGCCCCAAGGCATTTTATGTTGTTTGTGGCTATTGTAAAGGATTATGCTTCTCTGATTTCTTTCTCAGCCCTTTTATCGTCTGTATAGAGTAGAGCTACTGATTTTCTTGAGTTGATCTTGTATCCTGCCACTTTGCTGAAAGTATTTATCAGCTGAAGGAGTTCCCTGGTACAGTTTTTTGGGTCACTTATGTAAACTATCATATCATCTGCAAATAGTGAAAGTTTTACCTCTTCCTTTCCAATTTGTATTCCCTTGATCTCCTTTTGTTGTCGTATTGCTCCAGCTAGAACTTCAAGTACAATATTGAAGAGGTATGGAGAGAGTGGACAACCTTGTCTTGTTCCTGATCTTAGAGGAATTGTGTTGAGTTTCTGTCCATTTAGTTTGATGTTGGTTGTTGGTTTGCTGTATATAGCTTTTATTATGTTGAGGTAAGTTCCTGTCATCCCAGATCTCTCCAAGATCTTTATCGTGAAGAGGTGTTGGATTTTGTCAAAGGCTTTTTCAGCATCCAGTGAGATGGCCATATGGTTTTTGTTTCTCAGCTTTTTTATATAGTGGATTACATTGATGGATTTTCATATGTTGAACCAACACTGCATGCCTGGAATGAAACCTACTTGATCATTCATGGTCGATGATTTTTCTGATGTGTTCTTGGATTTGATTTTCCAGTATTTTATTGAGAATTTTTCCATCAATGTTCATGAGGGATATTGGTCTGACGTTCTCTTTCTTAGTTGCGTTTTTGTGTGGCTTGGGTATCAAAGTTATTGAGGCCTCATAGAAAGAGTTTGGCAAAGATCCTTCTGTTTCTATTGCATGGATTACTTTGAGAAGAATTGGTATAAGCTATTCTTTGAATTTATGGTAGAATTCTGCACTGAGGCCATCTGGCCCTGGCCCTGGGCTTTTTTTTTTTTTTTTTGGTTGGGAGACTTTTGATGAGTGCTTCTATTTCCTTAGGGGTTATAGGTCTATTTAAATTGCTTATCTGTTCTTGATTTAATTTTGGCAAGTGATGTCTATCCAGAAAATTGTCCATTTCCTTTAGATTTTCAAATTATGTGGAGTACAGGTTTTCAAAGTATGACCTGATGATTCTCTGGATTTCCTCAGCGTCCGTTGTTATGTCCCCCTTTTGGTTTCTGATTTTGTTAATTTGCATGTTCACGCTCTGCTGTTTGGTAAGTTTGAAGAAAGGTTTGTCTATCTTGTTGATTTTCTCAAAGAACCAACTCTTCCTTACATTGATTTTTTTGTATTGTTCTCCTAGTCTCTGCTTTATTATTTCCTGGTGTCTACTCCTCCTGGGTGAATTTGCTTCTTTGTGTTCCAGAGGTTTCAGTTGTGTTGGTAATTCTCTAGTGTAACTATTCTCCAGTTTCTTCATGTGGGCACTTAATGCTATGAACTTCCCTTGTAGCACTGCTTTCAAAGTGTCCCATAAGTTTGGGTATGTTGTGTCTTCATTGTCATTGCATTCTAGGAAGTCTTTAATTTCTTTTTTTATTTCTTCATTGACCCAGGAATGGTGCAATTGTGCATTATTCAACTTCCATGATTTTGTAGGGTTTCTGCAAATTGTGTTGTTGTTGAACTCTAATTTTAATGCATGGTGGTCTGATAAAGTGCATGAAGTCATTCCATTTTTTGTACCTGTTGAGATTTGATATGTTGCAAGTATGTGGCTGATTTATGAGAAGGTTCCATGTGGTGCTGAGAAGAAGGTATATTTTTTTTATTTGGGTGGAATGACCTATAGATGTCTGTTAATCCCAATTGGGTCATAACTTCTATTAGTTTCTTTGCTTCTTTGTTAAGTTTCTGTCTGGTAGTCCTGTCTAGAGGTGAGAGTGGGTTTACAAGAGGTAGTGATAGCTCTTAAGAAACGTAAGTCTTGGGGAAGGGTTGGGGGGAGGGCATGGGAGGAGGGGAGGGAAAGGGAGAGGGACCTGGAACTGACTTGTGAAGCAACCTTGTTTCTTATCTAAATTTAAACTGAAAAATAAAAAAAAAGAAACGTAAGTCTTCAGGACAGGGTTGGAGGTGAGCCTTGACAAAGTGAGACAGAGCCTGGCTGTTGGGGCGAAAGAGCTGGTGTAGACAGGACAGAATTTGTCGAGTGTCAGGAGGTGACTGTGAGGAGGTGGGTTGTAGTGTATGAACTCCTTGTGGTGAGTGAGTTAGATCTGGTCCTCAGAGGGCTGCAGCCCTAGCTGCTTCATCAGCCCAGTTGTTGCCCCTAGAGATAATGGATCTGTCAGTCTGATGAGACTGGCAGTAATTAATCCCTATAGCTTTGGGGAGGTGGGAGGCCTTTAGTAAGGCCAAAATATGACTGAGTCAGTTATGGACCCTCCTTTAGTGGTAAGCAGTCTATGCTCTTTCCAGATAGCAGCATGGGACAGGAGGACATGAAAAGCATACTTAGACTCTGTGTAAACATTTAGAGAATGTCCCTGTGCCAACTGGAAGACACGGGTGAGGTTTACTGATTCAGCCTGCTAGTTAGTAGTGTGGGCAGGGAGTGCCCGTGCCTCCACCACCCTGGTATCTGACACTATGCTGTAGCCTGCTCTACGGGTCTCCCCGTATAGAAAGGAGCTGCCATCTGTGTACCAGGTATAGGTGGCCTGAGGTAGTGTGCCTTCCTGTATGTGTGAAGGATGGGGCAATAGTTCCTCTAAGGTTTCAATACAGGAATGAGATGGAGAGTAGTTAGGCTGAGGTAGAAGTTTTGAGATACTGAGGGGTGAGCAGGATTGGAAGTTAAGTGTGGCATCTTCTACCAGTGCCACCTGAGGAGAAAGAACTTGAGAAGGGGTAGAGTTTGTAAGCCTCTGTAAGTTAGGAGGTGAGACAGGTTGTGGTGGGAAAAGACAGTGATAGGTGACCCAAAGGTTAGTTTCTTGACTCACGAAGGAGGAGTTCAGCAGCTGCTACAGCGCGTGTGCAGGGTGCCCACCTTTGGGGAGTTAGGTCTAGTTTCTTCAACAGATACACTACAGGTGCAAAGGAAGATCCTAGCTGGTGACCTAGAGCTCCAAGGGCGTGTCCCTCCTTTTCTGCTACATAGAGGAGAAAGGACGAGTTAGGTCTGGGGGATGAAGGGCTGGGGCCTGGAGAAGAGCCTGTGTGAGTTTCTGAAAGGGCTTAGTTACAGGGTTAAGAAAAGGTTCATGTGGAGAGCCAAGAGCTGCCTCATACAGGGGACGAGCAAGGAGAGAGCAAGAGGGGATCCAGGAACGTAAGAAGCCAGCTATTCCTAGAAATGATAAAAATTCCTCTTTAGGGGCTGGAGAGATAGGTCAGAGGTTAAGAGCACTGCCTGCTCTTCCAGAGGTTCTGAGTTCAATTCCCAGCAACCACATGGTGGCTCATAACCATTTATAATGAGATCTGGTGCCCTCTTCTGGCCTGCAGGCATACATGCAGGCAGAACACTGTGTACATAATAAATAAATAAAATCTTAAAAAACAAAACAGGGTTTTAAAAAAATTCCTCTTTAGTAGAAGGAACTGTAAGAGATTGGATTAGGTTTTTTTATGTCTAAGGTAATAGCTTTGTGAGTTGGGGTGATGGTTAATCCCAAGTAGGTGACCTGAGGAGTAGACAGTTGGCCCTTAGAAGGTGAGACTCTATAACCCCTGCTGGACAGGAAATTTAGAAGAGTTGAGGTGTCAGTCTGCCTAACTTCTAAGGATGGGCTGCAAAGTAAAATATCATTATATTGTATGAACTTAGATTTGGGGAGAGACAGCGAGAGCAGGTCAGAAGCTAGAGCCTGACCAAATAAGTGTGGGCTGCCCCGGAAGCCCTGAGGTAGAATGGTCCAGGTGAGCTGCATAGAGGCATGAGTGTCAGGGTCAATCCAGGTGAAAGCAAAGATATTCTGTGACTGAGTGTCAAGGGGTATAGAGAAAAAGGCATCCTTAAGATCCAAAACTGACAAATGAGAGGTCACTGAGGGGATACTGGAGAGGAGTGTGTAAGGATTAGGTACCACAGGATGGAGGGGGACCACTGCAGAATTAATGAGCCGGAGCACCAGGCTATAGGTCTCATTAGGTTTTTTTTTTTTAATGCCAGTATAGGGGTGTTAAAGGGAGAGGATGTAGAACCAAGTAACCATTTTCTTAGGAGGTCAGAGATAATAGGCTTAAGTCCCCGAAGGCTTTGGAGTGGGAGTTGGTATTGAACTTGAATGATGTACTTAGAGGGGTCCTGTAACTGAATGACAATGGGGGAATGGTGCCTAGCCACAGAAGGGTTTTGGGTGTCCCAGACTTTGGGGTCTACCTGAGAGGCTGGCAGAGGAAACGACTTACTGGAATCTGAAGGGTGGGTGGCTAGGAGGAGGAGGAGAAGAGCCGCTGGTGAGTCTAGAGTTAGGTGGATGTGGGGAGCAAAAGAAATAGAAGCTCCCACCTTTGCTGAAAGATCCCTCCCCAGTAAGGGCACAGGACAAGTTGGTATAACTAAAAACGAATGAGTGAGGGGAATTTTCCTGTATATATAGCTAAGTGGTGGAGTCTGACGAGGTAAGTAAGGCTGTCCCTGTACCCTGACAATAGGGAGATGAGAAGGAGAGGTGGATCCCCAAAACTCCCTTAGGACTGAGTATGTGCACTGGTGTCCAAAAGGAAGGAGATGGATCACCCTGATATCTTAATGTCTACCCGGGGCTCCCTGTGTGAGATGACAGTGGTCGGGTCAAGAGAGTCCGGTCCCCTTTACTCATTGTCATTGTCCATAGCCAGAGCTAGGAAGTCAGCTACAGGGCAGTCTGTGTCTGATGTCCTTCTGCCACAAGGGGCACGGGGACAGTCCACTGACCAATGGCCCTCTTTCTGGCATTTTGGACACGGTTTGAGAGGCTCTTGGGGATTAGGGGCGCGACCAGGCCCAAGGCCCTTCCTGATCACATTTGAAACAGGGACGCTGTGGTCCTCGAATCCTGGAGGGCAAGGGAACCCGGGCAGACTTTGAGGCCAGTCGGGCGGCCTTGGCCAGCATCTGGTATTTGTCTTTAAAGGCCTTGTTATCTCTCCCATGGTACACCTTGAAAGCCACTCTTAAAGCTTCTGCCTGTGGGGTTTGGGGCTCCTGCTCTAAAGTTTTAAATTTAGCCCTAATGTTAGGGTAGCTCTGAGAAAAAAAGTATGCCATAAGGAGCTGTCTTCCCTCTATCCCCTCTGGGTCTATGTTGGTGTACTGTAAGAAGGCCTGTAAGAAGGCCTGTGTAAGGCGTTCTAGGAACTGAGAGGGGTTCTCTGCTTTGTCCTGAATTACCTCTAGTTAATTGGTTTTAGGACAGCCCTATGTGGACCAGCCATGAGGCAGGTCGTAAACTGATCTCTAGCCAAAGTTCCCCTTGGAGTGTTATAGTCCCATTGGGGCTCCTGATCTGGAACACCCTCTGTCCCAGTAGGCTAAGCCACATTGGTATGGTGTACCTCGTTTGCATATGCCCTAGCCTGCTCCCAAACTCGCTTCCGTTCTTTAGGTGATGGGGAAGTCCTGTGTATATGTCAATAAAGCACTGTTGGCCAATAGGGAAGCAAGATAGGTGGGACTAGGAGTCAAGGAGGATTCTGGGAGAGGCAGAGTCACAGACAATGCAGCCTGCCAGAGGAGTAAGAGGTCTGGATCCTTTTCTCTGGTAAGAGAAATACTTAAATTAACAATTATGGATTAAATACTTAAGTCAGAGATAGCCAGTAAGAACCAAGCAAACAGCCAACAGCTTCATAATTAATACAATGCCTTGTGTGTTATTTGGGGACTACAGCTGTGGCAGGGCCCAGGAGGATGGCAGGGAAGGCTACACTCTACATATGGTGTCAGGAGTGAGATATGAATTTCCACATAGAATAACAAAAGCTGAAAAGGAATTTTAGAAACAAAAGAACAGAGAGAAGCATGGCTTCTTGGTAGCAGCATTTTTCTCAGGTGGGCTCTGTTTTGCTAGAGACAAGCAGAGACTCACATGGCTTGCTTAAGGGAGTCTTCCTGACTCAGCATAAGCAAAAAAAACCCCAGCAAGGTTCTTTTCAGAGGCTCTGCTAATAATTGGATGGTGTGCACAAGCATCTGGCAGTGACAGTGACCACATCTCCAAGCTGGCACCATGCTGCTGGATGTCAGCATAGACTGAGGCAGTGAGCTGGAGTCAAACTTACGCCCACCATCTTGGAAAAACTGCAGTTTAAACAGCCATGGTTTTTAGCAGATAAGACACGTGGCCAGAAAAACATAAAGATTTACAGTAAAGATGGACAGAACTTCGGGTGACTGTCCAGGCAGCGAGACGTCTTTGTCAATTCTAGTGTTTATATATTATCCTTCTGTGGTCTTTGATGGCGTTGAAGACAGTTTTAATTATAGTTTTCCTTAGTTATGACAAAAGATAAGCTACATGTAGGACTTTGGACTCACAAGGATGGGATATATTCTTTAAATCTTGCTGAATGTTGATGGACAAAATATTGTAACTGTGTTCTTGCTTGATAGCTGTTCTGTTATATATAATTTGACTATGTTAAAGTTAAGACCTTTCTTTTTGTTTAGACAGACAAGAGGAGATGATGGGGAAGTCCTGTGTATATGTCAATGAAGTACTGTTGGCCAATAGGGAAGCAAGATAGGTGGGACTAGGAGTCAAGGAGGATTCTGGGAAAGAGAGGCAGACTTAGTATAATATCTGAGTCCCTACACCCAAGGACCTCTTCTGGTGTCTGTGTTTACTGTACACAAGAGTGCAAGACATACATATAGGAAAAACATCAATACACACGAAACAAAAAATAAGCCTTTTAAAAGTGATGTTTTGACTCATGAATGTCCCTCATTATTTTTGTTGGTTAGGAGAACTGAGTCACACAGAGCTCATGAAGTTTCTTAAAAAGACAATCCCTGGAATTTATATTGTGCCTCTAGAGATTGGGAAGAACATGATGCAGGTAAGATGCCTGCTAAATGTTTGCTATGGGGTTTGATAGACAGTGTTATTTGAACACTTTGTCTTGCAAACCTATCCCCACTAGTTTGGTTTGGTTTTGGGATGAAGGATTTTGCTGTGTAGCCCAGGCTGGCCTGGGACTGATCTTCCTGCACCAGCCCCTGAGTATTGGCATTTCAGGCATGTGACATCATGCTCATGAACTCTAACGGGGATAGGAGGGTCTCACCCTGTATAAGCCATTTTTCTGTTGCTGTGATAAAAACACCAAGAGGAAAAGCAAGCTATATAGAGTTTATATGGGTTTAAGGTTCCAAAGGGATAGGAGTTCATCACAGCAGAAAGTTATGACAGCAGGAGAGGAAGTGGGTGAGCACAGCTTCAGCTGCAACCATAAAGCAGAGAGAGCAACCTGGATGTGAGGCAAGGCTACCATTCCTCAAAGCCACCCCAGTGATGTTCTTCCTGCAAGGCTGAACCTCCCCATTTCATCCATGGACAGCATACCAACTGGGGACCAGGTGTTTTAATATCTGAGCCTAGGAGGGCATTCTCATTGAAATTGTCCTTCACATGAAATTGTCCCTCACACACCTGAAATCTTTGCCCCATTAGATCCATTAGAGAAGATGTCAGTTACCAACAGTCCCAGCCTTTTTTTGTTTTATTTTAATTTTAAATAGCTTGCTTCACATGTCAATCCCAGTTCCCTCTCCCTCCCCTCCTCCCCCACACCCCCACCATTCCCCCAGCCTCCCACCCTATCGCTACTTCCTTCCACATAGGGGATATCTAGAGTCTGTCATTTCACTCAGGGCAGGGTCCAGGCACTCCCCTAAGAGTCCAGGCTGAGAGAGCATCCCTCTTTGTGTTATGGACACACAATATCTCTTTGTATGCCAGGAATAAACACTGATCCACTGCTCAGGAACCCATAGGTTGCCCAGGCCTCCTCACCGACTCTCACACTCAGGGGGTCTGGATCAGTCCCATGCTGGCCTCCCAGCTGTTGGTTTGGGGTCCAAGAGCTCCCCCTTGTTCAGATACCTGTCTCTGCTGGTTTTGCCAGCCCATTCTTTGCCAATTTGCTCATCCCTCCTCTCTCTCTGTCACTGGGTTCCATTGGTTCAGTTCAGTGTTTAACTGTGGGTGTTTGCCTCTGCTTCCATCAGTCACTGGATGAAGGCTCCAGGATGGTTATAGGACATCAAGTTCATTATCAGGAATCGGCATTCAAAGTGGTGTCTCCACTATTGCTTAGCTTGCCAGTTGGTGTCATCCCTTTAGATCACTAGGGGTCTCACTGGTGCCAGATCTGTCTTCTAACCTATGATTCCCTCTTCCCCCTATTGTACCCCCCACTCAACCTTCCTGTTCCCCCATGACCTACTCTCTCTTCCTCTTCTCCCCCTCACTTCTTCCCAGCTCCCACTCCCCCTCACCCCTTGCCGTGTTCCCAATCTGTTCAGGAGATCTTGCCTCATTCATCTTCTCTGGGGTACCAGGCATATATCTCTTAGTTTCTTTCCTGTTTCCCAGACTCTCTATCAGTGGAAGTGCAGACTGGCACTATCCTGATCCATGTCTAAAATCCATATATGAGTGAGTACATACCATGTTTGTCTTTTTGTGACTGGGTTATCTCACTCTGGATGGTTTCTTCTAGTGCCATCCATTTGCCTGCAAATTTCAAGATTCCATTGTTTTTTTCTGCTGAGTAATACTCCGTTGTGTAAATGTACCACATTTTCTCTATCCACTCTTCAGTTGAGGGGCATCTAGGTTGCTTCCAGGTTCTGGCTATTACAAATAATGCTGCTATGAACATAGTGGAGCAGATGCCCTTGTTGTATGAATTTGCCTCTTTTGGATATATGCCTAAGAGTGGAATTGCTGGGTCTTGTGGTATATTGATTCCCATTTTCCTGAGCAATCTCCATACTGATTTCCAAAGTGGCTGTAAGAGTTGGCACTCCCACCAGCAGTTGAGGAGTGTTCCCTCTCTCCACATCATCTCCAGCATAAATTGTCTTCGGTGTTTTTGATTTTAGCCATTCTGACAGGAGTAAGATGGTATCTCAAAGTTGTTTTGATTTGCATTTTCCTGATGGCTAAGGATGTTGAGCACTTTCTTAAGTGTCTCTTGGCCATTTTAGACTCCTCTATTGAGAATTCTCTATTTAGTTCTGTACCCCACCTTTTTATTGTATCCTTTGGTGTTTTGGAGACTTGCTTATTGATCTCTTTGTAAATTTTGGAGATTAGCTCTCTGTCAGATGTGGGGTTAGTGAATATCTTTTCCCATTCTGTGGACTGCCTTTTTGTCTTGTTGACTGTGTCCTTTGCCTTACAGAAGCTTCTTAGTTTCAGGAGGTCCCATTTGCTAATTGTCGATCTCAGTGTCTGTGTCACTGGTGTTATGTTCAGGAAGTGGTCTCCTGTACCAACTCGTTGAAGAGTATCTCCCCTTTTCTCTTCTAAGAGTTTCAGTGTGGTTGGATTTATGTTGAGATCTTTGATCCATTTGGACTTAAGTTTTGTACATAGACATGGATCTATCTGCAGTCTTCTGCATGCCAATACGCAGTTATGCCAGCACCATTTGTTGAAGATGCTTTCTTTTTTCCATTGTATAGTTTCAAGTGTTCAGGGTTTTCGATTCGGTTCCATTGGTCTACCTGTCTATTTTTGTGCCAATACCAAGCTGTTTTCAGGACTATAGTTCTATAATAGAGCTTAAAGTCAGGTATGGTGATGCCTCCTGAAGTTCCTTTATTGTATAGGATTGTTTTGGCTATCCTGGGCCTTTTGTTTTTCCATATAAAGTTGATTATTGTTCTTTCCAGGTCTGTGAAGAATTGTGCCGGAATTTTGATAGGGATTTCATTGAATCTGTAGACTGCTTTTGGCAAGATTTCCATTTTTATTATGTTGATCCTAACAATCCAAGAGCATGGGAGATTTTTCCATTTTCTGGTATCCTCTTTGATTTCTTTCTTCAAAGACTCAAAGTTCTAGATATACAGGCCTTTCACTTCCTTGGTTAACATTATCCCCAGATATTTGATGCTGTTTATGGCTATTGTAAAGGGTGATGTTTCTCTGATTTCTTTCTCAGCCACTTCATCATCTGTATATAATAGGGTCACTGCTTTTTTGAGTTAACCTTGTATCCTGGCACTTTGCTGAAGGTGTTTATCAGCTCTAGGAGTTCCCTTGCAGAGTTTTTCGGGTCACTTATGCAAACTATCATATCTGCAAATAGTGAAAGCTTGATTCTTCTTTTCCTATTTGTATCCCCTTGATCTCCTTTTGTTGTTGTATTGCTCTAGCTAAAACTTCAAGTACAATATTGAAGAGATATGGAGAGAGTGGACAGCCTTGTCTTGTTCCTGATTTTAGAGGAATTGCGTTGCGTTTCCCTCCATTTAGTTTAATGTTGGCTGTTGGTTTACTGCATATTGCTTTTATTATGTTCAGGTATGTTCCTGTTATCCCTGATCTCTCTAGGACCTTTATCATGAAGGGGTGCTGGATTTTGTCAAAGGCTTTTTCAGCGTCTAGCGAGAGGATCATGTGGTTTTTCTTTCGCAGTTTGTTTATATGGTGGATTACATTGATAGATTTTCTAATGTTGAACCATCCCTGCATTCCTGGGATGAAGCCTACTTGGTCATGGTGGATGATTTTTCTGATGTGGTCTTGAATCCGGTATGCGAGTATTTTATTGAGTATTTCTGCATCGATGTTCTTGAGGAAAATTGGTCTATAGCTCTCTTTCTTAGTTGTGTCTTTGTGTGGCTTGGGTATCAAGGTAATTGTAGCCTCATAAAAAGAGTTTGGCAGTGAGCCTCCTACTTCTATTATGTGGAATACTTTGAGGAGTATTGGAATTAGCTCTTCTTTGAAAGTCTGGTAGAATTCTGCACTGAAGCCATCTGGGCCTGGGCTTTTTTTTGTTTGGGAGACTTTTGATGACTGCTTCTATTTCATTAAGGGTTATAGGTCTGTTTAGATTGTTTATCTGTTCTTGATTTAGTTTTGGCAAGTGATATCTATCCAGGAAATTGTCCATTTCCTTTAAATTTCCAAATTTTGTGGAGTACAGATTTTCAAAGTATGCCCTGATGATTCTCTGGATTTCCTCTGAGTCTGTTGTTATGTCCCCTTTTTCATCCCTGATTTTGTTAATTAGCATGCTCTTTCTCTGTCTTTTGGTTAGTTTGGACAAAGGTTTGTCTATTTTGTTGATTTTCTCAAAGAACCAACTCTTCGTTTCATTGATTCTTCTCAATGTTTTCCTGGTTTCTACTTGATTGATTTCAGCCCTCAATTTGATTATTTCCTGGCATCTGCTCCTCCTTGTTGAGTTTACCTCTTTTTGTTCTAGAGCATTCAGCTGTGCTATTAATTCTCTAGTGTGACTGTTCTCCAGTTTCTTCATGTGGGCACTTAGTGCTATGAACTTTCCTCTCAGCACTGCTTTCAGAGTGTCCCATAAGTTTGGATATGTTGTGTCTTCATTCTCATTGAATTCCAGGAAGTCTTTGATTTCTTTTTTTATTCCTTCCTCTACCCAGGGATGGTGCAGTTGTGCATTGTTCAGTTTCCATGAGTTTGTAGGGTTTCTGCGATTTGTATTATTGTTGAATTCTAATTTTAACACATGGTGGTCTGATAAGATACAGAGGGTTATTCCAATTTTTTTGTATCTGTGAAGATTTGCTATGTTTCCTATTATGTGGTCAATTTTAGAGAAGGTTACATATGGCGCCGAGAAGAAGGTATATCCCTTTGTGTTTGGGTGGAATGTTCTATAGATGTCTGTTAAACCCAGTTCGGTCATAACTTCTATTAGTTCTTTTGTTTCTTTGTTAATTTTCTGTCTGGAGGTCCTGTCTAGTGGTAAGAGTGGAGTGTTAAAGTCTCCTACTACTAGTGTGTGAGATTTTATGTGCGATTTGAGCTTTAGTAATGTTTCTTTCACGAATGTGGGTGCCTTTGTATTTGGGGCATAGATGTTCAAAATTGAGACTTCATCTTGATGGACTTTTCCTTTGATGAATATGAAATGTCCTTCTTCATCTCTTTTGATTGCTTTTAATTTGAAGTCTAGTTTGTTGGATATTAGGATTGCTACACCCGCTTGTTTCTTGGGTCCGTTTGATTGGAAAATCTTTTCCTAACCCTTTACTCTGAGATAACATCTGTCTTTGACGTTGAGATGTGTTTCTTGTATGCAGAAGAAGGATGGTTTCTGTCTTCATATCCATTCTGCTACTCTGTGCCTTTTTATAGGCAAGTTGAGACCATTGACATTGATGGATATTAATGACCATTGATTGATGACTCTTGTTTGTGCTTGATTTATTGGTAGTGGAGTTATTGTGTGTAGGTTCTCCTCCCTTTTTCTTTTGGCGTTTGGTAAAATGAGATTATCTATTGCTTATGTCTTTGTGAGTGTAGTTATCTTTGTTGGGTCTAGGTTTTCCTTCCAGCACTTTCTGTAGAGCTGGATTCATGGATACGTATTGTTTAAATGTGGCTTTGTTATGGAATATTTTGTTTTCTCCATCTATGGTAATTGTAAGCTTTGCTGGATATAGTAGTCTGGGCTAGCATCCCTGTTCCCTTAGTGTTTGTAGGACATCTGTCCAGGATCTTCTGGCTTTCATAGTTTCCATTGAGAAGTCAGGTGTAATTCGGATAGGTTTGCCTTTATATGTTACTTGGCCTTTTTCTTTAGCTGCTCTTAATATTTTCTCTTTATTCTGTAGGTTTGATGTATATGGCGAGGTGACTTCTTTTTCTGGTCCAGCCTATTTGGTGTTCTGTAAGATTCTTGTATTTTCATAGGCATATCCTTCTTTAGGTTAGGGAAGTTTTCTTCCATGATTTTGTTGAATATATTTTCTGTTCCTTTGAGCTTTATTTCTTCCCCTTCTTCTATACCTATTATTCTCAGGTTTGGCTTCTTCACGGTATCCCATATTTCCTGGATATTTTGTGTTAGGAATTTGTTGGTTTTGAGATTTTCTTTGTTTGATGACTGTATGTCCTCTAATGAGTCTTCAACACCTGAGATTCTCTCTTCTATCTCTTGTATTCTATTGTTGATACTTGCATCTGTAGTTCCTGATCGTTTACTCAGCTTTTCTATTTCCAGTATCTCCTCGTTCTGTGTTTTCTTTATTGTTTCTATTCAGCTTTCAATCCTTCAACTGTTTGAGTTGTTTCCTTCATTTGTTTGGTTGTTTTTTCTTGGTACTTTTTAGATTCTTTGAGAGATTTGTTTATTTCTTGAATTTTCCCCCCATTTCATGGATTTTTCTTTGTTTTTTTCTTCTATTTCTTTAAGGGATTTCCTCATTTCCTCTTTGAGGGTCTCTATCATCTTCATAAAATAATTGTTAAGGTCTGTCTCCTCTGCTTAGTCTATGTAGTGCTTTTTAGGTCTTGCTGGCATTGGTTGTCTAGATTCTGGTAGAGTCATGTTGGTCTTTTGACTGCTGAGTGAGCTCTTATTCTGTCTTCTTCCCATCTCTTCTTCCAGTGGGTGCAGGTGGGGTTTTTCCTTCCATCTCCACTGGTCTCCTCCCTTCCTGAAGCTGAAGCTGGGGATGCTGACACTGAAGCTGAGGCTGAAGCTGGGGTTGCCGGAGGTTGGGGCCTGGAAGGGATGATGCCTTTCCTGTGTGGGTGGGTCTTCTGGATGCCAGGAACGGGCCCCCGGAATATTGAGGGGATGGGTGTTGGGCGGGGGATGGGGAGTGGCCCCACAGAGACCCAGGCTCACTTGAAGCTGGGGTCTCCAGAGGTTTGGACCTGAAAGGCCAGCCCCAGCCTTTGATTTCTCATTGTACCTGTTTTAGGATATGGAGAACAAGGTCTTGAATGCCAGTTCTGAACTATGCCAGATTCTTGCTGAGGATCCTAAACTGCGTGAAGGTTACATTGCTGTTACATTCTTCAAGAAACTCAGGATCCTGTATGTATCCTTCTGTTCCATGGTAGCACCTACATGGCATTGATGTTTCTTCTATTCCAATAAATTGACTGCATTGATTTGGATCCTCCCATAGCAATGAAAATAAGTTATCATTAAGATGTCCCACGAGAAGCTTTGTGGACTTAATTTGTTATCTCTCTCTCTCTCTCTCTCTCTCTCTCTCTCTCTCTCTCTCTGTGTGTGTGTGTAACATGTTCCTATGTGTGTATACGCATGTGTCAGCATGAGTGAGGAAGTCAGAGTTCTATGCTGTGTATCTTCCTCTACCTTTCCATTTTAGAGACCTTAAAATTTTTATTTTATATTAATCATGTATGCATGTGGCATTGGGGGGGTGTAGGCATGTGCACATGTGGGTTCAGTACCACAGAGGCCAGAGGAGGGCATCAGATGGTCTCAAGCTGGATTACAGGAGATTGTGGTTGCTAGGATCCTAATGTGAGTTGTTGGCAAAAGCAGCAAACACTCTTAACCAATGAATCATCTCTTAAGCCCTCTACTTTAAAATTTTGAATTATGTTCACTCACTTAGTGTGTGCTTGCTGGATAACATGATGATGATGATGATGATGATGATGATGATGATAAGAAGAAGAAGAAAAGTTTCTTTTTTTCTTTTTTTTTAAATTTTTTTATTTTCCATTTTAAATTTAGATAAGAAACAAGGTTGCTTCTCAAGTCAGTTCCAGGTCCCTCTCCCTTTCCCTCCCCTCCTCCCGTGTCCTCCCCCATCCCCCCCCGTTATCCCCTCATTCCCCCAGGGAGGGTGAGGCCCTCCATGGGGGTGTCCATAGTCTGTCATTTCATATAGGGCAGGGCCTAGACCCTTCCCCAAGAGTTCAGTGTGAGAGTGCACCTCACATTGTTCTATGGGAGTCCAGAGTCCGTGTGTATACTTGGGATGGGTACTGATCTGCTGTCCAAGGCTCAATAGATTACCTAGGCCTCCTCACTGACACCCAGATTCAGGGGGTCTTGATCAGTCCCATGCTGGATTCCCAGGCTGATGCCTGGGATTCAAGAGTTAACCTTTGTCTGGTCAGCTGTTTCTGGGGGTTAAACCAGCCCAGTCTTAATCCCTTTGATCATCAGTCCTCCCTCTCTGATACTGGCTTTCTTGAGTTCAGCTCAGTACTTAAGCAGCCACTAAATGAAGTTTCTGTTTCCCAGACTCTCTGGCCATAGGATTGTAGGCTGACACTCCCCAGATCTATGTCTAAAATCCATATATGAGAGAGTACATGCCATGTTTCTCTTTTTGGGACTGGGTTACCTCACTCAGGATGGTTTCTTCTAGTGTCATCCATTTGCCTGCGAATCTCATGATTCCATTATTTTTTCTGCTGAATAGTACTCCATTGTGTAGATGTACCACATTTTCTCTATCCACTCTTCGGGTGAGGGACATCTAGGTTGCTTCCAAGTTCTGGCTATTACAAATAAAGCTGCTATGAACATAGTGGAACAGACATCTTTGTTATATGAATGGGCATCTTTTGGATATATGCCTAAGAGTGGAGTTGCTGGGTCTTGTGGTAGGTTTATTCCCATTTTTCTGAGGAATCTCCATACTGCTTTCCAAAGTGGCTGAACCAGTTGGCACTCCCACCAGCAATGGAGGAGTGTCCCCCTTTCACCACATCCTCTCCAGCATAAATTGTCATTGGTGTTTTTGATTTTAGCCATTCTGACAGGAGTGAGATGGTATCTGAGAGTTGTTTTGATTTGCATTTCCCGGATGGCTAAGGATGTTGAGCACTTTCTCAAGTGCCTCTCAGCCATTTTAGACTCCTCTATTGAAAACTCTCTATTTAGTTCTGCAGCCCACTTCTTAATTGGGTCCTTTGCTGTTTTGGAGACTTGCTTCTTGAGTTCTTTGTAAATTTTGGAGATCAACCCTCTGTCAGATGTGGGATTAGTGAATATTTTTCCCATTCTGTGGGCTGCCTTTTTGTCTTGCTGACTGTGAGAAGAAAAGTTTCTCCATGATCTTGTAGCACACTTCTGAGTTAGACAGGTTGATTGCAAAGCCCCAGAGCCCTCCTGTCCCCGCCTCCCCAGAGTTGATATTATCAAAGTACTGCTATACCTGGATATTTTACTCTATTTTCTGTTTCTGTTCTAAGGGGAACAGGTAACCCAGGATCAATTGCTCACATTTCCATGTCAATCACTTCATTGACTGAGCCATCTCCCCAGCATCTTGTGATTTATATTCTATGAAAGATTTGCACCTGTGCCCTTCCTTAGGAGAGGAAGATCCTGTAACTCTGTGGACTGGGGACCCATGGTGTATTAAATAGCTTAATCCACAAATAAGACCTTCAAATCTGACAGCAAACTTTGATTCTTCAGGAAGGAGTTTTCTGAGAGATGCCAAATACCTCCCATGAAAGATATAATCTTAATTTCTGTCAAATCACTTAAAGGGTAAGTTCTCCTTTTAAAATTTTTGTTTTTATTATGTTATGTGTATGATTGTATGATTGTTTTTCTGCATGTATGTCTAAGAGAAAGTTTGATTCTCTGGAAGTGGAGTTACAGACAGTTGTGAGGTGCCAAGTTATTGTTGGGAATCGAACTGAAGACCAGTGGAACCTAACTAACTTATGAACCTCAGCTCTGAATTTCTAAGTCTTCTCTTCATCCCCATTTTCACCTCTTTAGTCTCACTGTTCTCTTCTCTACCCTTTATTCACCTGATATTTTGAACTTCTGCTTTCTTTTGAGATAAAACCTTGCTTTGTATCTCAGCTGGCTTAAAACTCATGCAACTTTCCTGCCTCGTCCTTCTGAGTGCTGGGACTATAAGCATGTGCCGCCACACTCAGCATCCTCTCGGTTAAAGAAAAAAACTTGGCAGTTTGATTGTATTTGAGGTCAACTGCCCTTGTTATACAGATTCCTGTATCATATAAGAAACCAGTTATTACTAATGAGGAAGCAGAAAGTGTCTTGGGGATTGCAAAGCTCGTTGACACAGGAGACTCATTAAGAGGACATCTCTCTCCAACATAATTGACAGAATTTCATGGAGGTGAGATGGTTCTAGCCAAGTGACATGTAGTAGTTGGAGAGAGAGAGCGAGAGCGAGAGAGAAAGAGAGAGAGAGAGAGTGTGTGTGTGTGTGTGTGTGTGTGTGTGTGTGTGTGCACCTGTCTGCAAGGGCAGAGGAGGCCAGAAGAGGGCATCAAATCCTTTGACACTGGAGTACAAACATCTGTGAAGCAACTGATGTGGGTGATCCTAACTTGGGTCCTCTGAAAGAGCAGTGCACATTCAACTGTTAAGTTATCTCTCCAGCCACTTGTATTATTTTCATTACATTTATTTGTGTATTGTGTGTTGTCACACGTGTGCCCTGGTGTACATGTGAAGGTAGAGTACAGTTAAAGGAGTCAGTTATGCTTTTCTTCTTAATGGTCCTCAGGGATTGAACTCAGGTCATCAGTTTTGACAGCAGCTGCCTTTACCTGCTGTACCATCTCCACAGAGAGCAGTCAAGGATGTCTCCAAGCTATCAGTTTGAGCAACTGACTGAAGAGTATTGTCATTTACAGAGACAAGGAGCCCATGGGGATGAACAGAGGGTGTGTGTTTGTTTATGCAGGCAGTTTGACTGTGCTGTGGAGAGACAGGATGTAGACTTCATTTGTAAGCTCAGTTTGACATGTCAAACCGGTAGAGTCGTATTTCAGGCCATTGAAAATACATGTCTGAAGTTCAAGATGGTGTCAGGGTTGGACACATTCAGAGGTCTTCTGTATAAACATTAATTTTGTTTGCTTTAGCTTTTTTGTGGGAAAAACATAACTATATATAAAAGCAGAAAGTAATAGAGTGAATATCTCCATAATTAGTCTAATCTGTTGATAACATTTGTTAGTTTTGGTCTGGTAAGATGGCTGAGTGGATTAAAAGTGATTGACAGGGAAGCCTGACTAGCTGACTTAGACTGTCATATCCCTGGTGGAAGGAGACACCAACTCCAGAAAGTTGTCTCTGCCCTCCACACATGGGTTGTGGCACCCACATTTACACTCAATCTTACCCCATATCTCCACAGACTCTCCAAGGTCAGTGTAGTTTAAAGCAAAGTCCCATGTTGAGACCTATAAATACTAGTCAATTAAAGAGATGAAGCATTACACTGGGTGTGGTGACCTGTATCTTTAACTCTAGCCCTCAGGAGATGGAGGATCTGAAGTTCAAGACCAGCCTTGGCTACATAGCGAATTTGAGGCTAGCCTGTGACACATAAAACAGTGGCTCAAACAAAACCAAACAAGGAACCCAACCTGGGTTTAGAAATATACTATTTCCTGGAAACCTGATGGAAGAATTTGATCCAAATGGTTTCAAAAGTGGCCTGAGAATCTGGGTGTAGTGACAAAGACTTTGATCCCAAGATTTGGGAGGCAGTGGTGGGCTGATATCTGAGTTTGAGGACAGCTTGGTCTATCTACTCAGTGAGTTCTAAGACACTATTGCTAATTGTGAAACCCTGTTTCAAAAAATAAATGGATTTGGGAGTCAGGAAGGTGGGCTAGAGAGATGGCTCAGTGTCTAATAATCCTTAACTGCTTTTGCAGGGTGATGAAGCGAATTTCCAGCCATTTTAACCAACAGTGATTGGCCCCAAGACAAGGCCATGGTGTGTGCAGAGCATCGTGAACACAGCTGTGCTCTGCATCCCATTGTGACTCCTGAGACACAGTCCAACTGCAAAAGGCCAACACTGTCAACAAAGAAGAACTAGTCACTTGCTTAAGCACACAGCTCCCCTTCCTCTCTCCTCCTCCTAGCTTGGTGAAAGGATCCTAGTCTGTAAGAGATGCATGCTTGCTTAGTGTGAGCTCTTCTCATGTTCTCTGAAATAAACACGCCTGCATTTGAATCCAGTCTCCTGACTTTTTCCCCACATTTTTTCCTAACATGGTTCTCAATCCTGGAACAGGCACTTGGAGCAGAGGACCCTCTTGCAGCCCAGGGAGCATGTGCAGCAGCAGGTCACCCAGGGCTAACCTTGGATCCAGAGGTGTCCCTGAGTTAGTCCCTTGCTTTCTCTGTACCTCTCCTAGTTTCTCCCATGCACCCTTCCTCTGCCAGCCCTCTGGACTGATGTTTGCAGATTGCCTTGGGCAGGAACTGTTCAGCCCACATACATGTACATACACACACAATATAAAGAAAATGTAGTATAAACACAGAGCTAAGATATGGTTCATTGGTTAAGATTACCCACTGGTTTCCAATAAGACCCAGGACTGGCTGCCTGAACCCACAGTCGTATGTAACTCCAGTTCCAGGGGATCCAATGCTCTAATCTGGCCTCCCCGCATGCACATGGTACACATACATACACACAGGCAACACACATATACATAGAATAATTGAATAAGTCATTGTTAAATGTAATAAAAACTACAGAGGGGAAGATAGGTTCAGGTTTAGGGGGACAGCTGACTGAACGTATGTTTGTGTACCATATGGATGCCTGATGCCTATGGAAGCCCCAGGACTGTGTCAGATCCCTTGGAACATTCTGATCCACAATGCAGTTCTGATCCACCATGTTGAACTGGGATTATTTTTTTTAAGAAGAGCTAGTACTCTTAACTGCTGAGCCATCTCTCAAGTACCCCACACCCACCCCAGTACTTTTATTTTTAATCATAGATTCTCATCATATAGTCCTGGCTGGAATGGAAATAGCTATGTAAACCAAACTAGCCTAGAACTTGTGGCAGTCTTCCAGTCTCTACCGAACCCTAGAATTACAGGCATGTGCCTCCATGCTTTACAAAGGAGAATAAAATGATATATACACATAAAAATTGTGTAAAATGCTGCACTGACCAGTCATAGTAGCACAGAACTTTAATCCCAACATTTGGCAGCAGAAGCAGGAAAATCACTGTGAGTCCAGGCCTGCCAGGGCCACATAGTGAGTCCCTGTTCTAAAGAAAACTGACTAGGAAGAGACTGGTTCTGCTGACAGGCATGGGGGCAGGTAGCATTTCCTTCCTTGTGATTAGTATTGAAACTACCCACACCTCAAATGAAGTTTACATCTTTTTCCTTCACAACACAGAGGCATCACCTGTCAGAACAAACAAACAGAGAAGGGCAGCACAGCATGGGTGTGAACACACACACACACACAGACACACACACACATTCTAAATATATAAATATAATACAAATTAATGTTAGGGCCTCCAGATATGGATTAGCAGTTAAGGGCACACACAGTCCTTCTCCAGGACTTGAGTTCAGACCCCAGCACTGTCATCAGGTGGCTCACAACTGCCTGCAATTCCAGCTCCTGGGGATCGATGCCCTCTTCTGCCCTGAAAGGAACCCACACTCACAGGCACATACCCTACAGGTTTTTAAAATTTCATTTAAAAGTTTAAAAGATTAATTTCCTGCAAGGAGAGGTGGCTCATCAGTTAAGAACACTGGCTGCTTTACTGAAGACCCAAGTTCAATTCTCAGCACCTACATATGGGCTCATGATTGTCTGGAACTCAAGTTCAGGCAGATCCAAAACCCTCTTCTGGTCCCCATGGGCACTAGGTGTGCATGTTATGTACACACTACTTACAAGTATATATAGCCCCCCCCAACATAAAATATAAATGAAAATTAAATAATTAATTTTAAAAGAAAATGTCATTTTGTCCAGGCATTGTGGTCACACCTATAATAGAAGCCCTCAGAAGACTGAAGCAAGAAATTAGAGTTCAAGGCCCTTACATAGCAAAATTTTGGATAAGGAAGGAAGGAGAGAGGAAGGAAGGGAGGGAGGGAGGGAAGGATTCTGCTGTCTTATGAGTTCACCATACAGAATCCCACAAGATTCCCTCAGTTTCTGCAGCTTAGACCTCTCTTCCCTGACATCTGCATGGCTGGCCCCTCACTCCTGCTGGTCCAGTAGAGAGGAAGACACACTAACCTTCAGCAGGGCTTTAGTAGGAGAAGTAGAGTGTAGTCTTCACACACAGTCGTGGTGAGCCTTCAGTTTAGAAACACAGAGGGAATGTATGGCTCATTCAGGTGTCTAGGAAGTGAGGAATGTTCCGCATCACATGACCTGTGAAGTATAAGCTGAGAAAGCACCCAATACAAGCAGGGTTAAACCTATGTAGATGGATACACACCACCATAAATTCACATCAAGTTGGAATTTAGCTTTGCGTCACTGGAACAATCTTTAGCAGTGTGAGGAAGGGGAAATAATTCTGGGCAGCTAAAGATAAGATCAATACTTTCCATGGGAATTCAGTGATTAAATTCAAGTATTGCATGCAAAGTGTGTATATTACAAGTAAAGAGAAAAAAAGGAAGGATTAGTAATGAGCCAAGATTTTCAAGGCTGCAGTTTATCTGTTGGGTGAAAACTGGCTTGGAATTGTGGGCCTACACCACCATGCCTTCCTCAGCCACAAAATGGTTTTGTTGTTATTGTTTTTGTTATTTTGTTTTAAAAGATTTGCTTAATTTTATATGTGTGAGTGTTTTGCCTGCATGTATGGAAATTCACTGTATGTGGGACTTGTGTCAGCAGCACCCAGAAGATGGCATTAGATCCCGGGAAACTGGAGTTATGGATGGCTAAAAACCACCAGGTGGAGGTTGGGAACCAAACTTGGGTCTTCTGCAAGAGCAGTAAGTGCTCTCATTTGTTGAACCATCTCTCTAGCCCCAAGCTTAAGTGTACTGCTCTTCGGCTAAGTTGCAAGTTGTTCTATTTTTTCTCAGATACTCATTTCTTTTCAGTCTTGGGGACTGAACACAGAGCTTCACATATTAGGCAAATACTGTGCCACTGAGCTATGCTCTCAGCCCTAACTTTTCTGTTCATTTGTTTCTTTTCATTTGGTTTGGTTGGGTAGCCCTGGTTATCCTGGAACTCACTATGTAGATCAGACTGTCCTTGAACTAAGAAATCTACCTAAGTTTGTCTCCTATTTCTGGAATTAAAGCCACACACCACCACACCTGGCCCAGGCTAGATTTTCCCAAAGGTATTGACG
>NW_024434463.1:0-29155 GCF_017639785.1 Mesocricetus auratus | reverse complement strand
TGGAGACATACACTGGCATAGCATGGATTTCAGTAATATGAACTCCCAGAGGAAGTTGATACAGCAGGTATGTTGAGAAACTGGAAATCTCGAACCAACTGTTTCCTTTCTTTCTCAGCCTGTAGAATGGATTACATCACAGCTCAGGAACACTGGTTCAGGGGATCTCCGTTAAACTGGCTTGGGTATGTTCCCACAGTCTCAGTTCCATGTTTTCTCTGATCCATGTATCTCACCAAATGTTCTGGCAGACATGGAGCTTATTTTCCTGTAAGAAAGCACAAAATGCCTGTGACACCAAATTAGGGCAGAATCGGGGCTTCTCCACTGGGTAGTGCATGGATGATTCCATTTGTCCTTAGCAAAAGTCCCTCGAGTTCCATCATGCCAGAATCTGTCTGTAGCAGATTAATCACTGACATCCACATTTTTAAAAAATTGAAATGAGGAGTGCGTGATTTAATGAATCATTTGGGGACTGGGAATATTATTCCCCTCTTGTCCTAACTTTTGACACATGAATGGTAGCTCTACCCATTTGTACAGTGGCCATAAGAAACCTGAATACCACTCAACTGTCATGTGCACATACTTTAACTTGTCAAATTGTGCAATATGAGTAACAACCTTTTGCCATAAATGGTGAGAAAATATGCGTCGTTTTTTAATAGTCCTAGATAATATTGTGGGTATAAATCATTGTTTGAAAATTTTAATGAACAGTCTCTTTAGTTAAACCAAATCGCCCTCCCAGACATCTGTCATTTCAATGATGAAAGTTATGAGACTGCATAGTTCTTTCTACCTGACCATTGACGATTTCCTAAAAAATTCTGAAAATAGCCAGGCAGTGGTGGCGCAAGACTTTAATCCCAGCACTCGGGAAGCAGAGGTATGTGGATCTCTGTGAGTTCGAGGCTGGGCTGGACCAAAAGCTCCAAAACAATACAGAGAAACCCTGTCTCATAAAAAAAACAAATTCTGAAAATAATTCAAAGATGGCAATCTATACTATGTCTCAAATAACTTTTGAAAATTAATTGTAGTTTGTGAATATTTGTTTTTCTTATCCAATCTATAATCCAATCTATAAAGCTCTTGCTAGTTGACAAAGCCTCATTTATATCTTAGCTGATATTTACAAATTTGTATCTACAATGATTTCTTTGTAGATGGGATATAACAGGGCAGCAGTTTCCCTGAGGTTCCTTCTCAAAACTATTTTTTTCCTCTAGAGTTCCTTTTCAAACCATAAAAATTTAGGAGAATTCGTATAGACTTTCCTTGAATGATCTGCATTGAATCATCACTTATTTGGCTTTTAGGCCATGTCATACTCTTCTCTTGCTTTTCATTAACGGCCTCTAAGAACTTAAATCATCAACCCTTCATGATAACAAACTGACTGGCTGGATGATCTTCTTGGCTATATCAAAAGCAACTTAGGTAAGCTATTAAAATATCCTTTTATTAATAACCAAAACAATTCAACTGGTTCAAAATCAGGCATTCACCATCACATTTCACACATACCGGTATGGCCACATGATACATACTTAACATATGTAAATCTTTAATCATACTTTTCCCCAAGTCATGATTTGGTTTCGAAATGAAACTTCCTTAATTGAAATTTCTTGTGACAGTACAGCTCTAGCCAATCATGGAATTAAAACAAAAGTTTGAAAAAAACACTCATGATTTTCCCCATCTTTCCATTTCTAATCATCAGTATTCTGTTTTAACTAGGCATTTTGAGAGGATTTGAAAGTGGCAAAATTAACATCAGGTCCTTTTACAAAGATTCCTACTGGAGTGGGCATTCTTGGTTTAGCAGCATCCATGACCATCAGAGTTTTAATTACCTCTTGCAAATGCTGTAACTTATATCATTTTCTTTATTTTTTCTTTATAATAAAAACAGGTGCATTCAAATTGGAGGTGGAAAGTTCAATATGTCCAGGCTCCAATTGCTCTTTAACCAGCTGATGAGCAGCATCCAGTTTTATTATACATAGGGCCATTGTTCTACCCACGTGGGTACTCTGACTTCCAAGTGTTTGGATTAGGTTATATGGGTGGAGGATTAGTCACAATAGACTAAGCTAAAAATGACACAGTCCTGTCCAATTTTCTGACATGTGGGTAACAGGATTTTTTGAGTGGTAATAACTTTTTGAGTGGTAAATAATTCTGTGTGCCCCTCATTATCTCTGCTTTTGAGAGGTTCTGAGCTACACTCAGGAGCTACAGTCATATCCACTCCTTTTATTATAGCATGGCACAATGGTAACCAAGCAGTAGTAGTTCAGTTTAAAGTAAAACACGGGCAGTAATTTACCAACTGTTCTTACTTGGTATTTTTAAATATTTTTTCAAGATTAGACTTTTGTTTCTTCATCTTAGCACTATCACTCCATAGGGCATCTTTCAACAATCTCGAACGGGGAAAGGCAGCAATAGGAAAACATTCTGGTGGTTCATTCTGAATAGCCTTTTGGAGGTCATATTTAACTTGTTCACAATCATGAATATTAAGTCTTCTGGAGTGTAGAAACCATGGACTTGTTTTCCCAAAGGTTAAATAGAATGTTATCTGTCTTCTGCTTAATGCTGGTACCTTGTCTCTTTAACAATTCTAATAACTGTTCTATCAATACTGCCATAGAAGCTGAAGCTACCATTTTTCTTTTTTATTTTAATTTTAAATAGCTTGCTTTTCCTGTCAATTCCTTTTCCCTCTCCCTTCCCTCCTACCACACACCCCCAACTTACCCCCCGCCTCCCACCCTACCACCACTTCCTTCCACATAGGGGATATCTAGAGTCTGTCATTTCACTCAGGGCAGGGTCCAACTACTCGCCTAAGAGTCCAGGCTGAGCATGCATCCCTCTTTGTGTTATGGACACACAACATCCATTTGTGTGCCAGGGATAAACACAGATCCACTGCCCAGCGCCCCATAGGTTGCCCAAGCCTCCTCACTGACTCTCCACACTCACAATCATGGGGTCTGGATCAGTCATATGCTGGCCTCCCAGCTGTTGGTCTGGGGTCCAAGAGCTCTCCCCTGTTCGGAACAGTGGTCTCTGCTGTTTTTGCCAGCCCATTCTTTGGCAATATGCTCATTGCTCCTCTCTCTCTTTCACTGGGTTCCATGGGTTCAGTTCAGTGTTTAACTGTGGGTGTTTGCCTCTGCTTCCTTCAGTCACTGGATGAAGGCTCCAGGATGATTATAGACTTCAAGTTCACTATCAGGAATGGGCATTCGAGTTCATTATCAGTAATGGGCATTCGAGGTGGTCTCTCCACTATTGCTTAGCTTGCCAACTGGTGTCATCCCTGGTGCTCAGTCCTCTACTTGGATAGTGGCCAACATCACAGAGGCAGAAATTATGACACTGATGAGGCCTCTAGGGTGGGGCCTGGGACAACCTGCTCTGTGGGCTGCGAGTTCTGATGGGAAACAACAGTGGCAGCTGAGGCAGAAACCTGGGATTCGTGTAGACTTCCAGGGCTTGGAGAGATAAAGTGTGTGCCAGGAACGTGCGGGGCTGATGGTGGCCCTACCAGCAGCATTCCCTGGTGCTGGCCTAGGGCCAGGGCCTGAGTCTGTGGGCCTCACAGCGGGCATCCTCTAGGATGAGGGGTGGGGTCCGACCAAGCAGAGAGAGAGGAACCCCGCATAGGAAACGCGAGGCCACCAGTTTTTTGGGGCTCTTAAGGCGCGGCCAGGCTGAGTGTGACCCCTTCAAACTTTGGTCCAGAATTGTTGGATTTCCCGGGCAGGCTGGAGCAGGTGGCTGCCATCGGTGCTTGCCCTCCATACAGGAGTTGATGGGGCATGAGATAGAAGAAGCGCCCTAGGCTGAGTCTGCTTGAGCAACTGGTGAAATTCTGCATCTGCTTCCCAGAATGTCTAGTCCAAAAAGTGCGTGGCACTCCGGGCTAACTTCTCTGTGTCTCCATGGCCAGGCAGAGTCATAGGGTGCTAGTTCCACAATAAGAACTGTCATGATGCTTGTGTGTGACCGATGCTTCTAGGCAGATTTAGTGTTTACTATTTCTTCCCTGTCAAATGGGGCACTGCCACGGACAGAGTTTTATTTTAGGCACATCGGTCTGTTAGTGAGGCTGGAGTGCACAGGAGAATTGAGATAACTTTCACATAATTAGGGAGATGAGAGCTAAAGTATCAGAAGTGCAGAAGAAACTTGAGCAGGACAGGCGAGAAGTTCAGCTACAGTGTATGATTGAGTTCAAGTTTGGAGAATGAGAGAGAAATAAGGAAATTAGTACGTGGCTTGGAGTGTCAGCGGGTGAAGATGGCCTGAGTTCAGAGTTGTGAAGTGTAAACCTGGGTTACTTAAGCAAATGTTGGAGTAGCGAACTGGATGGACGCTTTAGGAACTCACAAAGAACCCGGTGGAAGAGGGTAAAGAGGCAGCTGAGGATGAGTGTAGAGTCACAGATGCTGAGAAGTCAGGGAGGGAAAGCATGGTCAGCGACTTGAAATGATAATTTGTAGTCGCATTGTACCGTTGAAAGACGTGAACCACAAATATTAATATTAAATGTTCCAATAGACACGTTTGTAAGGGTTACAAGAAACAGGTGAAATTAGCTTAAATGATTTGTTAATCCAGGATGGCTAAAAGTTTTATTTTAACATGTAACCAGTGTAAAAATAACTTGTTTTCCTCTCTAGATAGTTGGCTTGTCAGTGAACAGAAGCAATATCTGATTCTACAATATCCTGGACACATGTCTCAGCTTTTCGTTGTGTAGAAGAAACCCAGTTCCTCTTTGATGCAGGAACAATTCTTCTTTGGTTTTCGTAATGCCTTGCCCAGTTCCTTTTTTAAGTTGAATAAAGCAAGAATTTAGGCAATGATATGTATCATTGGCTTACAAGTTAATTAGATTTAAATATTCAGTTTTAATTAAAAATGTATTCTATACATTTCCCCAGAAGTTTAAGAAAGTGACTCACAATAATGATAACTTCATTACAGAGTTATTAAAATAACATTGGGGAAAAGAGCCTTTATATTTGCCATGTTTGGTGGCATGTATTTGGAGTTCATGTCTTATTTAATCATGTTCCTTCTTTAGATAGTATAATACAGAACAAGTTTTCTGGTTTTAATTTATTCATTTATTTATTCTACTTGTTTCCCTGTCACAAGTCTAGATCATTTATAAAGAATTTCTCAGAGCTTGAGATTGCTTAGTATTGGTTCAGTTTCAAATCACATATTTTTTTACACAACTGTTTCATGTTGTATTTATTCCTAGTTTTGGTGATGCTGAGTTACTTAAAGTGATCAAAACTCACCATAATAAGAGTGTTGTTTTCTTGTTAATAATGTGGGGGTTAATATGTTGCGATTTTGTAAGTAGTAGTAAACAGGTTAATAGTTTTTTAAAGTGCTTTCATACAGTATATTTTGATCATTAGAAGTTTTTTTGTTTTTTTTTGATAAGGATTTCTCTGTATTATTTTGGAGGCTGTCCTGGAACTTGCTCTGTATACCAGCCTGGCCTAGAAATAACAGAGATCCACCTGCCTCTGCCTCCTGAGTGCTGGGGTTAAAGTCCTGGGCCACCAACACATGGCTCATTAGCAGATATTTAACAGGTGTTGATTCCTAATCTTATGCAGACAAGAAACAATGTTTAGATATCTTTATGATTTTAATTTAAAATCATATTTTGAGTTTCAAGACAGAGTTAACCAAGCTGGCCTCGAACTCAGATACACACCTGCCACTACTTCCAAAGTGCTGGGATAAAAGGTGTATGCCATTTTTGCCTGATTTTTATTTTTATGTCTGTATTTTGACTGTGTAGACCACCCCGTCCTGTGAGTCACAATTCTTATTTTGGTTTTGAGGTACTAGGAATAGGATATAAGATTTATTACTGAGGACTGGGGGCAGAGATTCAGTCCAAGGGAAGTAATTCATTGTCCAAAGTGACTGCGATCAGTCATACACAATCCTATATCATATTATTAAATCAATTCATAGAATAAATGAAAAAGAATATACTCCCGCTCCTGTTTTCTACTGTTAGGAGTCACTACGTCTTCTTTTCCTTTTATCTCAAGGTTTTTCTGTTTTGCTATTTCAAGACAGCATTTCTCAGTAGCTATGAAGCCAGTCCTGGAACTCACTCTGTCGACCTGGTCTATAGACCAGGCTGTCCTTAAATTCAGAGATCTTCCTTGCCTCTTCCTCCCCAGTGCTTGGATTAAAGGCATGTTCTACTATTGCCTGGCTCTTTTTTGGTGTTTCCAGACAGGGTTTCTCTTTGTAGTCCTTGCTGTCCTGGAACTCATTCTGTAGATCAGGCTGGTCTCAAACTCTGCCTCCTGAGTGTGACACCACTGCCTGTTAAGGCTTTATGTTTTTCGTTTAAGCAATTTGTTTTATGTCTCATGTTTATGCGAGACTTAGTAATTTATTTTAACAAGCTTACTTGCTGGCATGATCTTGTTAAGTTTTTTTTTGTGCTGGTGGTGGTATTTTTAAACTGGGTCTCACATTGTGACCCATTCTGCCATTGATCTTGTATGTTCTACCTTAGCCTCCTAGATCACAGGTGTGAGCTGTATCTTTTAATTGTCATCTTACTTGTCTTGAAAACTATTTCATCTTGTTAAGTGGTAAATTCTTATTTTTCTTTTTAAGAATTGTTGCTTGGTGTTGAACTGGATGAGAGTACAAGGTGCTTCTGAAAAATTTCAAGGTATACATATATTATTTATACGTTGCTACCACTTAAACCTGCTTGCATAAGTAACTTAGCTTGTTTTACTTTAATTTTCCTATTAGAACATATTAAAAGATAATTTAGAGAGTTTTGGCTGAGATTTGGGATTGAAAGGTCAAAAGTTGAAATAAAAATGAGGTAGAAGAGGAAAATATAATACATTAAACTGAACAAATCTGGTAGTTTCTTCTTAAAACAAGATTCTATAACTGCCTGTACATTTGTGTATGACTTTCTGCATGTGAGTTCAGTGCCCACCAAAGCTGGAAAAGATGCTTTGGGGAAATTGTTATAGCTGCTTTTCAGCTTCGTGACAAGGGTCCTGGGAATCTGTCTTCTGTTACAAGTGTGTTGTGTTCTTAATTGCTGTGCTGTCTCTAATTCTGCCACTAGTACTTGCATGTTTAAGGACCTTTTTGCAAGAAAGGAAGGCCTTCTCGTCCAGTTGGATTGATTAGAGCTCAGGAACAGAAGAAAGATAGGACATGACTTATCATTTATTTATTGAGATTTAAGTATTTATTAGTTTGTTTTGGATTTTCAAGCCAGGGTTCCACTGTGTACTTTTGGAGCCTGTCCTGGAACTCACTCTATAGACCAGGCTGGCCTTGAACTGATAAAGATCTGCTTGGCTTTGCCTCCTGAATGCTGATATCAAAGGTGTAGGTCAACACTGTCCATAGATATCATTTATTTTTACTTTGTGTATATGAATATGTGCCTATATGTATGTATCTCCTGCTTTCAGTTTTGCAGAAACCAGAAGACAGTGTCAGATTCCCTGAACCTGCTGTTCTAGATGATTATGAGCTACTAATGTGTGTGGTGGGAATTTATCTGGATCCCCTGAAATGACAAGCATCTCTTTTGATACAGGGTTTATCTGTGTGTAGTCCTGGCTATACTGGATCTCATTTTGCAGATCAGGCTTGCCTCGAATTCACAGAGATTCGCTTGCCTCTGCCTCCCAAGTGCTGGGATTAAAGCCATGTACTCCCACTGCCCAGCTTTAGCTGCTCTTTTTATTGTGCATATCTAGGCATGGTTGATTTGTTTCTTAGTTCTTAACTTTGATATAATTTATTTAGAGTCTGTTGCTAAATTGGGAGTTTGTAGATTCTAGTTAGTATAGCTAACCAGCTTGGCCAGGGTTTCCCCATGTTTGCCTCTGTGGTGCTGGGATTACTAGAGTTTGCTGTGTTATATGTGCTCTTGTGTGAGTACTTGGTATCCATTTTTTGTTTTGTTTTTCAAGACAGGGTTTCTCTGTACTGTTTTGGAGGCTGTCCTGGAATTTGCTCTATATAGCAGGCTGGCCTTGAACTCACAGAGAACTGCCTGCCTCTGCCTCCCAAGTTCTGGAATTAAATGCATGGGCCACCAACACACAGCTGAGTACTAGGTATCCTAACTCTGGTACTCACAATTCTATAGCAGCTGCTTTCCAGGCACAAGGACCTATTACTTTTGAAGTAAATTGTCTTTCATTCTAGACAGAAACATTGTCTAACTCCCTTCGTCTCTTTCTCCTTTGGGTACTTTGTATTAAGTATAGTGCTTCATATATGCAATGGTTAGTACATCTTTTTGATTTAGAAATATCTTTATTATGGATAATTTACACATGTATAAAATTGAGATGGAGCAACAACTCCAAGGTTATCATCATACAACTTTAATAATTATCAGTTTAAGGTCAGTCATTTCACTGGACATTTTGATGTGTCTGTCTGTCTATCTATCATCTATCTATCTATCTATCTATCTATCTACCATCTATCTGTCTATCTATCTATCTATCTATCTATCTATCTAATCTTTTTCTCTTTGTAGCCCTGGCTGTCCTTGTACTCTGTCTCTGTAGCCTGGTTTGATATTCTCCCTGATCTGCCTCTTCCTCCAAGTGCTGTGATCCAAGGTGTGTACCAAAATGCCTGGCTTTTTCTCTTTCTTTATTTTTGTATAAATTCTGAATCATAAAAATTTTGCTACTTTTCCTTGTTGGTAAAAGGGGACTATATGAACAATATCCAAAATAAATTCACAATACCTAAAATTAATGGTTGTTTTACCTAATATAGAAAAATGTAGTCATGTTGTCCAGTTAATATTTAAGTGCTTGTTTATGGATCTCAATTGTCAGTTTTTAAAAGTTTATTTCATTCAGGATCTGTGTGAGCTTTCTATATTGGGAAATTGTTCTGTCTTTTGATAGCTATTGTAGTCCTCATTTGCTCTTTGTTAAATAATGTATTTAATTTCAATTTTACTCCTTTCCTCTTGTTTTTTTTATTATTAATATTTTTTTATTTTCCATTTTAAATTTAGATAAGAAACAAGGTTGCTTCACAAGTCAGTACGAGGTCCCTCTCCCTTTCCCTCCCCTCCTCCCGTGCCCTCCCCCCATCCCCCCCGTTATCCCCTCATTCCCCCAGGGAGGGTGAGGCCCTCCATGGGGGTGTCCATAGTCTGTCATTTCATATAGGGCAGGGCCTAGACCCTTCCCCAAGAGTTCAGGGTGAGAGTGCACCTCACATTGTTCTATGGGAGTCCAGAGACCGTGTTTATACTTGGGATGGGTACTGATCTGCTGTCCAAGGCTCAATAGATTACCTAGGCCTCCTCACTGACACCCAGATTCAGGGGGTCTTGATCAGTCCCATGCTGGATTCCCAGGCTGATGCCTGGGATTCAAGAGTTAACCTTTGTCTGGTCAGCTGTTTCTGGGGGTTCAACCAGCCCAGTCTTAATCCCTTTGATCATCAGTCCTCCCTCTCTGATACTGGCTTTCTTGAGTTCAGCTCAGTACTTAACCAGCCAGTAAATGAAGTTTCTGTTTCCCAGACTCTCTGGCAATAGGATTGTAGGCTGGCACTCCCCAGATCTATGTCTAAAATCCATATATGAGAGAGTACATGCCATGTTTCTCTTTTTGTGACTGGGTTACCTCACTCAGGATGGTTTCTTCTAGTGTCATCCATTTGCCTGCGAATCTCATGATTCCATTATTTTTTCTGCTGAATAGTACTCCATTGTGTAGATGTACCACATTTTCTCTATCCATTCTTCGGGTGAGGGACATCTAGGTTGCTTCCAAGTTCTGGCTATTACAAATAAAGCTGCTATGAACATAGTGGAACAGACATCTTTGTTATATGAATGGGCATCTTTTGGATATATGCCTAAGAGTGCAGTTGCTGGGTCTTGTGGTAGGTTTATTCCCATTTTTCTGAGGAATCTCCATACTGCTTTCCAAAGTGGCTGAACCAGTTGGCACTCCCACCAGCAATGGAGGAGTGTCCCCCTTTCACCACATCCTCTCCAGCATAAATTGTCATTGGTGTTTTTGATTTTAGCCATTCTGACAGGAGTGAGATGGTATCTCAGAGTTGCTTTGATTTGCATTTCCCGGATGGCTAAGGATGTTGAGCACTTTCTCAAGTGCCTCTCAGCCATTTTAGACTCCTCTATTGAAAACTCTCTATTTAGTTCTGCAGCCCACTTCTTAATTGGGTCCTTTGCTGTTTTGGAGACTTGCTTCTTGAGTTCTTTGTAAATTTTGGAGATCAACCCTCTGTCAGATGTGGGATTAGTGAATATTTTTCCCATTCTGTGGGCTGCCTTTTTGTCTTGCTGACTGTGTCCTTTGCCTTACAGAAGCTTCTCAGTTTCAGTAGGTCCCATTTATTAATTGTTGATCTCACTGTCTGTGCTACTGGTGTTATGTTCAGGAAGCTGTCTCCTGTACCAATTCGTTCAAGGGTACCACCCACTTTCTCTTCTAAGAGGTTCAGTGTGGCTGGATTTATGTTGAGGTCTTTGATCCATTTGGACTTAAGTTTTGTGCATGGCGATAAACATGGATCGATCCGCATTTTTCTACATGCCAGTCTCCAATTATGCCAGCACCATTTGTTGAAGATGCTTTCTTTATTCCATTGTATATTTTTAGCTTCTTTGTCAAAGATCAGATGTTCGTACGTGTGTGGGTTAATACCCGGATTTTCAATTCGATTCCATTGGTCTGCCTGTCTATTTTTGTGCCAATACCAAGCTGTTTTCAGGACTATAGCTCTATAATAGAGCTTGAGGTCAGGGATAGTGATGCCTCCGGACGTTGCCTTGTTGAACAGGGTTGTTTTGGCTATCCTGGGTCTTTTGTTTTTCCATACAAAATTGATTATTGTTCTTTCAAGGTCTGTGAAGAATTGTGCTGGGATTTTAATGGGGATAGCATTGAATCTGTAGATTGCTTTTGGCAGGATTGCCATTTTTACTACATTGATCCTACCTATCCAAGAGCATGGGAGATCTTTCCATTTTCTGAGGGCTTCTTTAATTTCTTTCTTTAAAGATTCAAAGTTCTTACGATACAGGTCTTTCACTTGTTTGGTTAGCGTTACCCCAAGGTATTTTATGTTGTTTGTGGCAATTGTAAAGGGTGATGTTTCTCTGATTTCTCTTTCAGCCCTTTTATCATCTGTATATAGTAGGGCTACTGACTTTCTTGAGTTGATCTTGTAACCTGCCACTTTGCTGAAGGTGTTAATCAGCTGTAAGAGTTCCCTGGTAGAGTTCTTTGGGTCATTGATGTAAACTATCATATCGTCTGCAAACAGTGAAAGTTTGACTTCTTCCTTCCCAATTTGTATCCCCTTGATCCCCCTTTGTTGTCGTATGGCTATAGCTAGAACTTCAAGTACCATGTTGAAAAGGTATGGAGAGAGTGGACAGCCTTGTTTTGTTCCTGATTTTAGAGGAATTGCGTTGAGTTTCTGTCCATTTAGTTTGATGTTGGCTGTTGGTTTACTGTATATGGCTTTTATTATGTTTAAGTATGTCCCTGTTATCCCAGATCTCTCCAAGACCTTTATCATGAAGGGGTGTTGGATTTTGTCAAAGGCTTTTTCAGCATCTAGTGAGATGATCATGTGATTTTTGTTTTTCAGCTTGTTTATATGGTGGATTACGTTGATGGATTTTCGTATGTTGAACCATCCCTGCATCCCTGGGATGAAACCTACTTGATCGTGGTGAATGATTGTTTTGATGTGTTCTTGGATCCGATTTGCCAGTATTTTATTGAGTATTTTTGCATCAATGTTCATGAGGGATATTGGTCTGAAGTTCTCTTTCTTGGTTGTATCTTTGTGTGGCTTGGGGATCAAGGTTATTGAAGCCTCATAGAAAGAGTTTGGCAAAGACCCTTCTGCTTCTATTGTGTGGAACACTTTGAGAAGAATTGGTATAAGCTGTTCTTTGAATTTGTGGTAGAATTCTGCACTGAGGCCATCTGGACCTGGACTTTTTTTGGTTGGGAGACTTTTGATGACAGCTTCTATTTCCATAGGGGTTATAGGTCTATTTAAATTGCTTATCTGTTCTTGATTTAGTTTTGGCAAATGATAGCTGTCCAGGAAGTCATCCATTTCCTTTAAATTTTCGAATTTTGTGGAGTACAGGTTTTCAAAGTATGACCTAATGATTCTCTGGATTTCCTCAGAGTCTGTTGTTATGTCCCCCTTTTCATTTCTGATTTTGTTAATTTGCGTGTTCACTCTCTGCTGTTTGGTAAGTTTGGACAAAGGTTTGTCTATCTTGTTGATTTTCTCAAAGAACCAACTCTTCGTTGCATTGATTCTTTGTATTGTTTTCCTGGTTTCTACTTTGTTGATTTCAGCCCTCAATTTGATTATTTCCTGGCGTCTACTCCTCCTGGGGGAGTTTGCTTCTTTGTGTTCTAGAGCTTTTAGCTGTGATGTTAATTCTCTGGTATAACTGTTTTCCTGTTTCTTCATGTGAGCACTTAGTGCTATGAACTTCCCCGTAGCACTGCTTTCAAAGTGTCCCATAGGTTTGGGTATGTTGTGTCTTCATTCTCATTGAATTCGAGGAAGTCTTTAATTTCTTTTTTTATTTCCTCTTTGACCCAGGGATGGTGCAGTTGAGCATTATTCAATTTCCATGAGTTTGTAGGTTTTCTGCAATTTGTGTTGTTGTTGAATTCTAATTTTAAGGCATGGTGGTCTGATAAGATGCATGGAGTTATTCCAATTTTTTGTAGCTGCTGAGGTTTGATATGTTGCCAAGTATGTGGTCGATTTTTGAGAAGGTTCCATGTGGTGGTGAGAAGAAGGTATATTCTTTTTTATGTGGATGAAATGTTCTATAGATATCTGTTAATCCCAGTTGGGTCATTACTTCTATTAGACCCTTTGCTTCTTTGTTGAGTTTCTGTCTGGTATTCTTGTCTAGTGGTGAGAGTGGTGTGTTGAAATCTCCCACTATAACTGTGTGGGGCTTTAGATGAGATTTAAGTTCTAATAATGTTTCTTTAACGAATGTGGATGCCTTTGTATTGGGGGCATAGATGTTCAGGATAGACACTTCGTCTTGGTGGGTTTCACCTGTGATGAGTATGTAATGACCTCCTTCATCTCTTTTGATTGATTTTATTTTAAAGTCTAGTTTGTTAGATATTAGGATTGCTACCCCTGCTTGTTTCTTGGGTCCATTTGATTGAAAAATTTTTCCCAACCTTTAACTCTCAAGTAATGTCTGTCTTTGAGGGTGAGGTGTGTTTCTTGTATGCAGCAGAAGGAAGGGTTCTGTCTTCGAATCCATTCTGCTAGTCTGTGTCTTTTTATGGGTGAGTTAAGGCCGTTAATATTGAGGGATATTAATGACCATTGATTGCTCATCCTTCTTCGATTTGCGATGGTTGTTGTTGGTGGAATTATGGGTGGAATTTCACCCCTTTGTTCTTTTGGCTGTTGGTAGAGAGGGATTCTCTAATGCTTATGTTTTTCTGGTTGTAGTTAGCTTCCTTGGGTTGGAGTTTTCCTTCCAAAATTTTCTGTAGGGCTGGGTTAGTGGACACATATTGGTTGAATCTAGTTTTGTCATGGAATATCTTGTTTTCTCCGTCTATAGTGATTGAGAGCTTTGCCGGGTATAGTAGTCTGGGCTGGCATCCATGGTCTCTTAGTGTAGGTAGAATATCTATCCAGGACCTTCTGGCTTTCAGAGTTTCCATGGAGAAATCAGGTGTAATTCTGATAGGTCTGCCTTTATATGTTACTTGACCTTTTTCCTTAGCTGCTCTTAATATTCTTTCTTTATTCTGTATGTTTGGGGTCTTGATTATTATGTGGCGAGGGGATTTTTTTTGTGGTCCACTCTATTTGGTGTTCTGTAGGCTTCTTGTACCTTCATTGGCATGTCTTTCTTAAGGTTGGGAAAGTTTTCTTCTATGATTTTGTTGAATATGCCTTCTGCCCCTTTGAGGTGGATTTCTTCTCCTTCTTCTATACCTATTATTCTTAGGTTTGGTCTTTTCATGGTGTCCCATAATTCCTGGATGTTTTGTGTTAAGGATTTGTTGGATTTAAGGTTTTCTTTGGTTGATAAATCCATTTCTCCTAATGTATCTTCAACACTTGAGATTCTCTCTTCCATCTCTTCTATTCTGTTGGTAATGCTTGTATTGGTAGTGCCTGACTGTTTGTCCAGCTTTTCTATTTTCTGCCTTTCTTCAGATTGTGTTTTTTTTAGTGTCTCTATTTCAGTTTTCAACCCTTGCAGCGTTTGCATTGCTTCTTGCAATTTTCTGTTTATCTGTTCGTCCGTTTGTTGCCTTTTATGAATTTTTTGGTTTGTTCTTTCTTCCATTTCTTGCATTTTTTGGTTTGCTTTTTGTTCCATTTCTTGGATTTTGTGCTTTGTTTCTTCTTCCATTTCCTGCCTTTTTTGGTTTGTTTCTTCCTCCATTTTTTTTGCTTTGTTATTTCTACCATTTCTTGCATTTTTTGCTTTGTTTCTTCTTCCATTTCCTGCCTTATTTGGTATGTTTCTTCTTCTAATTCTTGCATTTTTTGCTTTGCTTTTTCTTCCATTTCTTGCATTTTTTGCTTCATTTCTTCTTCCATTTCGTGCCTTTTTTGGTTTGTTTTTTCTTCCAATTCTTGCATTTTTTGGTTTGTTTTTTCTTCCATTTCTTTGAGGGATTTTCCAATATCCTCTTTTAGGGCCTCTATCATTTTCATGACAGTGCTTTTAAGGTAGTTCTCTTCTGCTTCCTTCGCGTTGCAATATTGGGGTCTTGCTGGTGTGGAGTCTCTAGAATCTGGCGGTGTCATATTTGTTTTTCTGTTGCTGACTGTGTTTTTGTATTGTCTCTTTCCCATCTCTTCTTCTAGTGGGTGCAGAAAGAGCCCCTTCCTGGTCTGGGGACCAGAGTTCCCTTTTGGTGGGTGCTAGTAAGTCCAGTAATCTGGTGGTTCTTCTATGCCTTGTCCAAATGCTGGTCCGTGGGTAGAGAAGAAGAACAGGAATCTGGGGCGCTTAGCCTCCTACCTGGTCCCCTGGACCCTATGCTGGGTCCTGTTGTACCTGATCCGGAACAGCTACTCCCCTGGTCTCCCTGGCTCCTGTAGTTTCCTGGTCTCTTTGGTGGGAGAGAAGATCTGGAGTCTGGGGTGCTTGGCTCCCGCCGGGATTGGGAGCTCTGTGCAGTTCCCAGGCGATCTGCAGGCTCTGGAACACAGGCCTGGAAGCTGGCCTGTTTACCTGATGCTCCCGCCGGGATTGGGAGCTCTGTGCAGTTCCCAGGCGATCTGCAGGCTCTGGAACACAGGCCGGGAAGCTGGCCTGTTTACCTGATGATGCCAGAGGGACAGCTACTTCCCTGTGTGCCCAGCCTTCTCTAGTTTCCTGGACTCGTTGGTGGGAGAGAAGATCTGGAGTCTGGGGTGCTTGGCTCCCGCCGGGATTGGGAGCTCTGTGCAGTTCCCAGGTGATCTGCAGGCTCTGGAACACAGGCCGGGAAGCTGGCCTTTTTACCTGATGCTCCTGCCGGGATTGGGAGCTCTGTGCAGTTCCCAGGCGATCTGCAGGCTCTGGAACACAGGCCGGGAAGCTGGCCTGTTTACCTGATGCTCCCGCCGGGATTGGGAGCTCTGTGCAGTTCCCAGGCGATCTGCAGGCTCTGGAACACAGGCCGGGAAGCTGGCCTGTTTACCTGATGATGCCAGAGGGACAGCTACTTCCCTGTACTCCCAGCCTCCTCTCCTTTCCTGGAATCGTTGGTGGGAGAGAAGATCTGGAGTCTGGGGTGCTTGGCTCCCGCCGGGATTGGGAGCTCTGTGCAGTTCCCAGGCGATCTGCAGGCTCTGGAACACAGGCCGGGAAGCTGGCCTGTTTACCTGATGATGCCAGAGGGACAGCTACTTCCCTGTGCTCCCAGCCTTCTCTAGTTTCCTGGACTCGTTGGTGGGAGAGAAGATCTGGTGTCTGGGGTGCTTGGCTCCAGCCAGGATTGGGAGCTCTGTGCAGTTCCCAGGCGATCTGCAGGCTATGGAACACAGGCCGGGAAGCTGGCCTGTTTACCTGATGCTCCCGCCGGGATTGGGAGCTCAGTGCAGTTCCCAGGCGATCTGCAGGCTCTGGAACACAGGCCGGGAAGCTGGCCTGTTTACCTGATGATGCCAGAGGGACAGCTACTTCCCTGTGCGCCCAGCCTTCTCTAGTTTCCTGGACTCGTTGGTGGGAGAGAAGATCTGGAGTCTGGGGTGCTTGGCTCCCGCCGGGATTGGGAGCTCTGTGCAGTTCCCAGGCGATCTGCAGGCTCTGGAACACAGGCCGGGAAGCTGGCCTGTTTACCTGATGCTCCCGCCGGGATTGGGAGCTCTGTGCAGTTCCCCTTTCCTCTTGTTTTTATTTACATAACACACACACACACACACACACACACACACTCAGTCGGTTTACAGATGTTAAATGTGAAATGGTTATTAGAGAGCTAAAGAGAAGGATTGGAGTAATAACATCAGTACCCTCATAATTAATGTCTTTATTCATTTTACTTTGCTGTATTTTTACTTTTTATAACTTAATATTTATCACAATTTTTATTGCTACCTTTGGATTTTGTGAGTATAAAGAGTCTGAATCTACCTTCTGTGCTCTCAGATTATTGCATGACCTTCAGATTGGAGAGATGAAGCTACTTGTCAAAGTTGATGCAAAGACAAAGGCACAATTGGATGAGTGGAAAGCAAAGAAGAAGGCTTCTAATGGGGTATGCAATATCTTATCTAGTCTGGGTGTGCTGGTTCAGTGAGAATACTTCATATTGCAATAAGTCTAACATGGGGACTCACAAGATCATTATTGTAATATGTGCTTATGGACTATGCAGGAGTGTATTTTTTTTAAACTTTAATTTCCAGTTTAAATTTAGATAAGAAACAAGGTTGCTTCACAAGTCAGTTCCAGGTCCCTCTCCCATTCCCTCCCTTCCTCCCTTGCCCTCCCTCCAACCCCCCCCGTTATCCCCTCATTTCCTCAGGGAGGGTGAGGCCCTACATGGGGGGTGTGCATAGTCTGTCATTTCATATAGGGCAGGGCCTAGACCCTTCCCCAAGAGTTCAGGCTGAGAGTGCACCTCACATTGTTCTATGGGAGTCCAAAGTCCGTGTGTATACTTGGGATGGGTAATGATCTGCTGCCCAAGGCTCAATAGATTTCCTAGGCCTCTTCACTGACACCCAGATTCAGGGGGTCTTGATCAGTCCCATGCTGGATTCCCAGGGTGATGCCTGGGATTCAAGAGTTAACCTTTGTCTGGTCAGCTGTTTCTGGGGGTTAAACCAGCCCAGTCTTAATCCCTTTCATCATCAGTCCTCCATCTCTGTTACTAACTTTCTTGAGTTCAGCTCAGTACTTAACCAAGAAAGTCTGCCTCTTTTTCGATCAGCCACTAAATAAAGTTTCTGTTTCCCAGACTCTCTGGACATAGGATTGTAGGCTGGCACTCCCCAGATCTACGTCTAAAATCCATATATGAGAGAGTACATGCCATGTTTCTCTTTTTGTGACTGGGTTACCTCACTCAGGATGGTTTCTTCTAGTGTCATCCATTTGCCTGCGAATCTCATGATTCCATTATTTTTTCTGCTGAATAGTACTCCATTGTGTAGATGTACCACATTTTCTCTATTCACTCTTCAGGTGAGGGACATCTAGGTTGCTTCCAAGTTCTGGCAATTACAAATAAATCTGCTATGAACATAGTGGAGCAGACATCTTTGTTGTATGAATGGGCATCATTTGGATATGTGCCTAAGAGTGGAGTTGCTGGGTCTTGTGGTAGGTTTATTCCCATTTTTCTGAGGAATCTCCATACTGCTTTCCAAAGTGGCTGAACCAGTTGGCACTCCCACCAGCAATGGAGGAGTGTCCCCCTTTCACCACATCCTCTCCAGCATAAATTGTCATTGGTGTTTTTGATTTTAGCCATTCTGACAGGAGTGAGATGGTATCTCAGAGTTGCTTTGATTTGCATTTCCCGGATGGCTAAGGATGTTGAGCACTTTCTCAAGTGCCTCTCAGCCATTGTAGACTCCTCTATTGAAAACTCTCTATTTAGTTCTGCAGCCCACTTTTTAATAGGGTCCTTTGGTGTTTTGGAGACTTGCTTCTTGAGTTCTTTGTAAATTTTGGAGATCAACCCTCTGTCAGATGTGGGATTAGTGAATATTTTTCCCATTCTGTGGGCTGCCTTTTTGTCTTGCTGACTGTGTCCTTTGCCTTACAGAAGCTTCTCAGTTTCAGTAGGTCCCATTTATTAATTGTTGATCTCACTGTCTGTGCTACTGGTGTTATGTTCAGGAAGCTGTCTCCTGTACCAATTCGTTCAAGGGTACCACCCACTTTCTCTTCTAAGAGGATCAGTGTGGCTGGATTTATGTTGAGGTCTTTGATCCATTTGGACTTAAGTTTTGTGCATGGCGATAAACATGGATCGATCTGCATTCTTCTACATGCCAGTCTCCAATTATGCCAGCACCATTTGTTGAAGATGCTTTCTTTATTCCACTGTATATTTTTAGCTTCTTTGTCAAAGATCAGATGTTTGTACGTGTGTGGGTTAATAGCCGGATTTTCAATTCGATTCCATTGGTCTGCCTGTCTATTTTTGTGCCAATACCAAGCTGTTTTCAGGACTATAGCTCTATAATAGAGCTTGAGGTCAGGGATGGTGATGCCTGCAGGAGTGTATTTTTATAGTTTGTAGATAAGTGCTTTATCTAACCACAGAGGGTGGATGACTGCTGGTTTGCTTGTTCCAGGTTGGGATGAAGGTTGTAATGGAGGCTGGACAAGGTTAACTTGCCAGAGAAAACACTTATACAGACTATTACAATCAGAGCTAATTCATTAATGCAGCTTTGTAAGTAAGTATAAAATATATTTTAATCTACCCAATGTTCATTAGTTACCCTCTTATAGACACACACTGATCGGGTTTTACAGTGTCTAAAAATAAGTTGTACTATTTAATGTATTGGGGTGACTTTATTTATGCCATTTTTTGTTTTTCATTCTAATTGTTATTTTAAATAAACACAAAGGAGGATTTTGTGTCTTGTGTGGTAATGAATCTATTGTCTCCTTCACAAAACAAATCTTAAACCTGAGTATATATTTTGTTCATTTTTTCTTTTGTCTTCCTTTCTGCCTCCCATCAATGAAAACAGTCTTTGCTCTCATCAAACTTTCATTATTTTTCCAGATATATATATATAGCTTCCTTAACCTCCCTTATAAAAGCACTGTATATTATATTTTTGTTTAAATTTTTTTCATAAAATCTCAAATTTAAGGAAGTTAAGTTAAAGTCAAGTCCTTTACTGTAGACCTTTTGGCCTCATGTTACTGAAGATATTTTTTTCTGTGTGCATGAATATGATTTTCTGTTCCCTCCTTTTTTTTCTGTCAGTGCTTATGGTAGACTCCAGGACTCCTGTATAATAGGCAATCACTCTACCACCTCATGAGTATACCTTTAATGAGAATATTTTCATTTCATAAAAGCAGGATTAAAGCCAGTTATGAAGGTACAGCCCCAGCATTTGGGAAGTAAGGCAGTTGGGGCAGGACTTCAAGCTCATTTATACAGGGAATTTGAGTCCAGTCTGGGTGACATGAAACTATCAAATAAAAAGAATTTTTTAATAAACACATTTCCTATCTGATTAATTCTGGTTTTCTTTGAACTCTTAGTACTTAAATAATTTCACTGACACATTCTGTATATATCATAAGGAAAAATTACTGTTGCTTGTTGGTCAGATCCAATCTTAGTGGTTTGGATTTCCTTACTGAGTACTATTTTGCATAATATTCAGGTTTTGTTGTATTGCGTAGCTCTTGGAGTTTTGTTTTGTGTTCAGAAATTTATTTTTATTCATGTGTTGGTGACTGAATGTGTGTGTATATGTGCACCATTTGCGTATATTTCCTATGTAAACCAGAAGATGTTATTATCTTCTAGGACTGGATTTATAAGTAGTTGTGAACTAACATGTGCTGGGAATTGAACTGAACAAGGTCTTTATAAAGAGCAGCGCAGCAAGTACCTTTAACTCCTGAGTTACCTTTCTAGCTGCCGTTTTGGCTTTTTTTTTCTTTTCTTTTTCCTTTCTTTTTTAAGGTAGGATCTCATGTAGCCCAGGGTGGCTTACACCTTGTGTTTTATGACCTTGAACTCTACCTCCCCATGTGTTGGGATTACAGTCAGATGTTATTGTGCTATTTATTGGATATTGATTTTTTTTTGGTTTTTTGTATCTTAATATTTTTTATTGGTTTTACTTGTGTGTATAGATATGTGTATAGATGTGGATGTGTGCATGTAGAAGTCAGAGGAGAACTCATGGAAATTCTCTTGTATAATGTGGGTCTCAGGGATCAAACTGAGGTCATAAATTATTGTGGTAGGGTCATTCTCATGTTGAGTGATCTGGTGGCACCAGCCCACAGACTATTTGTTTTGTTACTTGATGTTTTAGGTCCTTATTGACAATCTATGCTTATCATTAAAATTTTGTCTATTCAGTTATAAATAACATGTCTTTTGATTCATATCATATAGCTGCTGTTTGCTAAAATTTGCTGGAGAGACACACACCGTCTACTCCAGATACCAAACCTACAACTAACCACTGAAGATCAACTTGGTGACCCAATAAGATTTATTAGGGTTACTTACAGGAATATTGGTGAGGGGTTTCAGAAGCAGAAATGACTCAAAGATAGGTGCATCATGAAGGATTGTTCCAGCATTAGTGACAACTCAGAAAACCTGGGAAACCTGAAGTACACTGGTTTTTTTCTAGCTTTTCTCCTGTGAGAGACTTCTTGCAACTCAACTTTATTCTATATGAGAGGGACTCTTGGATTTTTTTTCTGACAGGAGAATCTTGAGTTTCAGGACTTCCTGAATCTATCTTCAGTTTTTAAATGTCCTATTCAAGGAGCATCCCTTCAGGATGGAATGTTTCAATTTGGAAAAAAATTTCACACAATAACCTTTATCATTTTTTATTGTCTTGTCTTTAAATCCTGTCTTCCCATACTCTTTCCCCCTACACAAATATATGTAGTCTCTAATATTTACCATCTCTTGCCTCACAGCCCATCACACCCTGTCTGATTCTCACATTCTGTACCCTTTCATATCTCTGATTTTCAATATGAGGGGAAATTATTTCACTAGCTATGTTCTTGAACCCACACTATAACCTAGGATAATGTCTTCCAAATTAATAATGAATGAGCATTTAATTGAATAAGAGTAATTTTGTGGTTATCTCTTGGTTTCCTCAGACTCTGAGGTAGAAGAAAGATAAAAGTGTTTTAACGAGTCAAAGAGGAAAATGAAATTGTATGAAAGGAGTGAAGAATTTTTCCTAACTAAATTGATTGAAAATATTATGTCCGGTTGTTTAGACTTTTTCCTCATTCATTCATTCATCCAACAATCTATCTATTTATTTTCTAGATAGGCTTTCTCTGTGTAACAGTTCTGGATGTCCTGGGATTCTTTTTGTAGGACAGATTGGCCTAAAACTCACAGAGCTCCTCTTGCCTCGGCCTTCTGATTGCTGGGACTAAAGTTGTGTGCCATCACTACCCAGCTCTTTCCATTTTTTAAAGCTGGTATTTATTAAAATTGAATTTCATTCCAGCTAACCAGTCTAGTCCATGCCCAACTTGCTGCTTTCTGTCCCCTCAGCAATAAATCAGTAGAGATAGATGAACCTGTTTGATTGTTTCAAACTGTAGTGAATCACCATTTTAGAATAAACTGATTGGCTGTAGAAATGGCTCACAGGTTACTTACTGACACTGGCAAACTTTGCAGAGGACTCAGGTTTGATTCCCAGCACATACCACGCAGCTCACAATCTGCATGTAACTCTAATTCTGGGGATTTGACACCGTCTTCTGTCCTCTCCACTCCAGCACCAGGCTTGGAAGTGGTACAAATGTATGTAGATAAAACACACATAGAATTAAAAGAATGAATTGATGAGCTGGGTGTGTATGGTGAATGCCTCTAATCCCAGCATGTGGGAGGTAGAGAGCATGGTAGATGATGTCACACTGGTCTGTCTATTAAGTCAGGCCAGCCAGGACTAGCACCTATTTTAGAAAGCAAAACAAAATAATGAGATTAACTGATGATTCTTGAAGTACAGATAATTTCTGGAAAGCCATGTACTTTATATCCTGGTAGATAAATTTGCTCCAAGTTAATATATTCACATAACTGCTTCCAAATTCATCTAGTTAATGTTTTCTTATTTTTTCAAGACAGGGTTTCTATGTGGCATTGGAGGCTGTCCTGCAACTAGCTCTTGTAGACCAGGCTGACCTCCAGCTCACATAGTTCCACCTGCCTCTGCCTCCCAAGTCCTGGAATTAAAGGTGTGTGCCACAAATGCCCGGCTCATATGCATTTTGGATTTGGGGACAGAAGTTGAAATTAGGAAATGGGAAACTGTTTTGGAATTCATCAAGAGCTTTGGATCAGATTTGGCAACCTGTATAATGAATGACCTATCTGACTCAAGTTAACTGCTCTGCTTCCATGTTCTTTTAATTTATGTTTGTTTCAACCATAATGAGCAATCAGCTATGATATGTAACTGAGCCTTTGTTAGCTTGCTCACTCGCTCTTTCTCTTTTCCTTCCATCCTTCCATTCCTCCTCCATTCCTTCTTAAAAAGGAGTTTGAGAGGCAATCAGCCATTTGAAAGGTTTAGTTGAATTAGTTTATTATAAATCCTTCATGGTTGTAATTCTGCCATATAGCTATATTGATTCTTCAATTTTCAGTTTGTTTGGATGGTAGAGTCTGTGAGTTACTTTTACATTAGCAGGCCTTGGAATTTACAGCTCGTATTCCATTTTCTTGGTGGGGGGTTTGAGACAGGGTTTCTCTGTGGCTTTGGAGGCTGTTCTGTAACTAGCTCTTGTAGATCAGACTGGTCTCAAACTCACAGAGTTCTTCCTCCCCCTGTCTCCCAAGTGCTGGGACTAAAGCCTTTAGGACCATGCATGTCCCAACAATATGCTTTCTAATGGATATTTTGATAGTGTAGCATTAGATATCAGAGGTCAGTTTTCAGGGAGTTGGTTTTGATGGCACACAGTTGTAATCTCAGCACTTAGGAGGCTGAAATATTATAGCAAGTCCTAGTCCAGCTTGGGCTGCATGTTGGTATTGACAAAAAAATAACACACAAACACTCCAGACTTGGAATGTAAATGTAAACCTAAGTGTTATTGGAGCATTCCTTTTCCTATAAAACTTTCAGAAAGGCATAGTATATCATTGAGAATTTTGTGACTAGTGTATAAATTTGAAGACCTTATTGCCCTTATTTTACCTATTTAAAATAAGCAGTTGCTGGCTGGTGGTGGTGCATGCCTTTAATCCCAGCACTCAGGAGGCAGAGGGCAGGTGGATCTCTGTGAGTTCGAGGCTGCGCTGTACTGACAGCCTCCAAAACAATACAAAGAAACCCTGTCTCATAAAAACCAAATGAAATAAAATAAGCAGTCACCACATATACATTTTACTACATATTGTTGATAAATAACCTTAATAGTTTAATTACAGTCCTGTATAAAGCACCTTGTCTTTATCTAAGATGCCAAGTAGAAAATTGGCTACAAGAAGATTGGATGAAGAGGAAGGTTTGAAAAATTAAGAAAAACTCTTAATAGTGTGGGTTTTATCTTTGTCATTATGTCTTGTATTACCTGTAATAACCCTCTTTTTCTTACTGTATGTTCTTAATTGTTTATGGACAACATTCTGATTTAAATATTTGTGCTTTATACTTTCTAACAGTGTCAGTGTCCTGAATAAGAATTTGTTTAAATTAAATGTTGATTAATATAGAGCTTATTGACGATGTACATAAATATATTTCAATGATAGAAACTGATTGTTATGAAATAATTGGTTAAGTTATAATTACTTAAGTAATCACAAAACAAGAAATTCAACTTCAGTAGAGTTAAATGTGTTGTGACCAAGAGCCCGTCATTTATGTGAAACATTATAGTTCTTTTTCCTCTTGATATATTAATGGTTGAATCCAGGGTGATACCTTAGGCAAATTCTGTACCACTGAGATATATATCCTTGGCTCTACAAGCATGTTTTTTGTTGCCTGCAAATTGATTTTTAGGATATGTATGTGTGTAATTTTGATGAGGAAAATGCCTTTGTACATGTGGTTTTTCATGCTTTTTCCTTCTGTTCTTATTTTTCCCCATGTTTTGAGAAAACGTTTGAAATGCAAGTGAGGGGAAGTCAAAGTTTTCATGAATGCCATAGTATAAATTCTAGTTTTAGTTTTAAATAAATTAAGTATATCTTAGAAGACAGTTTATTTCTGCTAGAGGGTTTCTCCTTACATAAGGGAAGCTTGCCCGGTAGTTACCATCCTGCCTTAGGAATGTTTATCTTTGTCACCGCTCCTAACTTTGAGTGGAGATTAAATTCTTCATCTTTCATTTGTAGCCTCCGCAGAGTCATCCTATTTTTTGAGACATTTTGGAAGATGAGGTCTCATGTAATCCCTACTGCCCACAAATCCCACATCCTGTCTCCCCAGTGCTGTGTATACAGGCACCAACCATTATTGGCCAATAAGAAACTTACTCTTAAATCATTATTGTCTAATATTGAGAAATATTAAACAAGTCATATGTGTGGTTTTGATTGTTTCTTTGTTCAGTTGTTTTTGAGGCATGGTTGCTTTGTGTAGCCCTGGCTGTCCTGGAACTCTGTAGAATATGCTGGCCCTGAACTCAGAGATACACTACCAACTCCCTCTGCCTCCTTGGTGCTGGGATTAAATGTGTGCACCACCTTTCTTTACTAGGTTTTGTTACTAATGGTGTTGCATGTGTGACTCAGAGGGAAAGAAGTGTATATATCATATAGAGCATGTGGAGACATGATTTCACTCTGTAACTCTGGTTCTGAACCTATATACAGAAAAGTCTGGTTTTAAACTCACAGAGATCCACTGGCTTTTGCATCCTGGGTACTGGGATTATGGGAGTGCATCTCATTTCTGGCCATGTACATGTTTCTGCCAAACAATTAAAATTGTAGAAGCTGGGCTCTTTAAGTCACTTATTAGGTAAGGAAATTTGCTGCTAGGCCTGAGCACCCAAGTTTTATTCCTGAGATCCATGTGATGGATGGAAGTAGAGAACCAATATCCCAAGTTGTTCTGTGGATTTCCAAATATATAGCTATACCTACCTATTATTTTTCCCTTTTTGGCCTATTCATATTCTTTGGAATAATGTTTTTTTCTCTCCTAATTTGTTTTGGTTTTTAAGATTTCCAGACCAGAGACTGTCACTAATGTTGATGAAGAAGCCTTAGATGAAGAAACAAAGAGAAGAAACCAGATTATTAAAGGGGCCACTGAAGTTTTAATACATGAATACTCCAGTGAGCTAAATGCCCCCTCACAGGAGTCTGACTCTCACCTCAGAAAGAAGAAGGAAAAGAAGGTGGATGTATGTGTTCTGACAACAATCATTTATTTTTTTTTACAATTCACCATATTTTATGTATGGGAGGGTTCTATTGATTGTGTGACATCATGCTAGAAAGAGGCATGAAATTCCACTCTAGATATTTGTGAGCTACTATTTGGTTGCTGCAAAATAAAACTCATGACCTCTGGAAGAGTATCCAGTGCTCTGAACCACTGAGCATTCTCTCCAGCTCTCCAACATCATCATGTCTAATATTTATTCTCCTGAGAAACTACAGTGTTCCTTTAGAAGGTCAGGGATTGTTTATGTCATGAAATGTGCTATAAACTAATGCTGTGTGGTAGTGGCAAACACCTTTAATCCCAGCACTCGGGAGGCAGAGACAGGTGGATTTCTGTGTATTTGACGTGAGCCTGGTCTACAGAGAGTGTTCCAGGACAGGCTTCAAAGCTACACAGAGAAGCCCTGTCACAAACCCCCCTATAAAAAGGTGTTGTAAACTATACATATTTGTTATTAAGGGGTAGTTCATAGAGTTTTTCAGGCATTAGGTAAAATAGAATTTTTTCTCACCTATTGATGTGGAAGGAGAAAAGTAATTGATAATGATAGGATAAGTTATAGAAATACTGTTCTTTAGCAAGAATCATAGGCAAATCTTTTTTTGTTTTTTTTTTGGTTTTTTTTGGGTTTTCAAGACATGGTTTCTCTGTATTGTTTTGGAGGCTGTACTGGAACTTGCTCTGTAGACCAGGCTGGCCTCGAACTCACATATCTCTGCTTGCCTCTGCCTCCTGAGTGCTGGGATTAAAGGCTTGAGCCTCCACTGCCCAACGACAAATCTTTTTATAGAATAGACCAATTTGATTTTGTGCATTCAAATACATATCAATTGGTGAATATTATTAAGTATTATTATTTCTTATATTTTACAGATATGGAAATAGTCCTGCTACTTTGCTTTTTGTTTTTGTTATTTTTTGTTTTGCTTTGCTTTTTTGAGATAGGGTTACTCTGCATTGTAGACCAGCCTGACTGAACTCACAGTGATCCCCTGAATCTGCCTCCTCAGTGCTGGGACTACAGCTGTGACCATGACTTCTTGGCCAATCCTGCCACTCTTAGGACACATTTTTCCTGTCCCCTCCAGTATTTGGGCTATTGAAAAGTGTGGATGTTTTAGGAGATAGACGAGGGATTTAAGGTTAAGGAAATCATTTTATTATAATTTTAAGTCAAGAAAATATCACAATTAATGTATTCTGTAAATATGTAGACAGTTTAATTATATCACAATGTGAACTGTTTATAAAAAAGCCTTGTGGGATTCTCTGAAGATTTTCCATAGATTTCCAGTGGTGCCATTGATTCCTTACCCACTCATCACCATGGTTCATTTGAATTGTAAACTTTGATTTTATGTGTGTGGTACTAGTTGTGAGATTTGGGATTTTATTACTATTATTATTTAATTTTACATCAGATTTTAATGCCAAGATGGTCGGTTTTTCCTTAGTTGTGTTAATATCTGCACAAAATGCTAAATCATCATTGTTTTTTTTAATGTATGTAAATAAATATTCATTCCTTTCTATTTTATTTCTAGGAGGATATAAATGCTATAGAAATAGAGGAAGACAAAAAGACTTGATATCCCGAGAGTTCAGCAATTTCAGAGGCACACACCAGGTAGTATTTTTGTATTTTCCCTTGATACCAATGTAGAACTTTTACAGAATCCAAAGCAAACAGACAAGAAAATCATCTTTATATTACAGTATCATTTATTGCCTTTTATAGGCTTATTTGTTACTGAGGTAGAAACAAAATAGTTAGCGCCATATTTACAAAGCAGTCATTGCTTAGTATTTTCCAGTCACTGACAACTATTTTCTAGTCATCTCATTTAAATATGAAGAGAAGTTAATTCATAGATTTCAAAAGAGACATCAATTTCAGGTGAAACTATATTTAGGAGTCAACAGTTTAATCTACATCAGTTTATTTTATTTTTGTGGGCAGTTCTTTATTCGTAGGAAAACTTTTTTTAAAGAGCTAAGATTGAAATTAAGATTTATATTTGTGTGGATTTTAGTTTGAGTGGGGGAGATTTTAAAATGTAGATCAGTGATTACCAGACTTAACCAAATTATAGATGCATGGAAGGACTATAAGTTCCCATAAAGCTAATGTATTATTTGATCCCCACCATTATGATAGAGATCATATGGTGACTAATGCAAGATGAAACTCTCAACTTGGAAAGTAACAAGGAATATGATGCAAGTATGAGCTTCTGTTTTTAAATTATGGATGCCCCCTCTGAAAAATATGCAAAGGGGTAACTGGCTTGGAAATTGGTATTTGTGTATAGTAAATCCTACTCACTGTTTTTGCCTATTTAAAGCTTCTCTCAATGACAGTGCATCTGTATATGTTCGCTTGTATTGAAGGTGGTGCTTTCGCGTGGTGAAATCCAAAATTCATGAGATGTAACTGGTTTTGACTATACTGTGAGATACATAACGTAACTTAATGGTGTTAAGTGTTCCTTTTCCTCATATTGTATCTCATTTTTTCTCATTGCTTTCAAAATCCCAAGTTGACAATTAGTGCTGATTAATAAATGCTGCTGAACACTGAATTTCCATATGCCCAACCATAGCTCACATACAGTGCTTTTCCAGAAATTAAATGTGCCTAAAAGCACAAATGAAACTCTGAACAATTTTGAGAGTTACAATGGTGGTCAGTGGATTGTCATTGTAGAATACATCTCTGTATGTTCATTATTCTGATTCAGGACTGAATAAGCTTAAAATGGTATATAGTTGTGTGTGTGGTTTACCACCCATCACACCCACCCCTGTTTTAATTAATTTTAAACCCTGTTATATTACTGGTAAATTATGAGGAAATAATGTTTTTAAAAAATTAATTCTGAATATATTCACTATTTTAAGTGTCAGGCATTTCACTACCTTAACATTATCTTACTGGTGGGAATATTCTGAAAAATTAGAGCAAAAACGCTAAAAACCAGTTACCTTTGCACGTTTTGGTATGAGTTTATTAAGTAACCACTTACTGTCAGGGTGTCAGCGTGGCAGGGGGCGTCCATTAACAACACGGATGAGTCTGAAGAGATAATAAGTTATAAGCTTTTATTTTTTCCCTCTTCCTATTTTTAACCACTTTTCTTTTCATTACTTAATTATTTTAAGGAATCACTTTATTTCTTTCTTTAGTCTTTCTTAAACTATTTGCATATATGCTATATATCTGCTTGTGAACATAAACATATTTCACATATGAATAACAGCATTTATTATGGACTAGATTTTCTCACTTGCTTACATAGGGCAATCAAACTTTCAAAATTAGGTCTAAAAATTGTTTTTGCATCAGATTTAAGTAACATAGTAAACAACAGAAGTAAAAAAATGAGACCTTATGCAAAAGAAATTAAAAAACTCTAAGTGTATGTAAAAATCT